>NC_074711.1:37215264-37355264 GCF_947242115.1 Biomphalaria glabrata | reverse complement strand
TAGTTGAACCGAGACCATTCCTTTTGACCAATAGCTCGTGGCTATGTCGTACAGGCCTGTGACTTGGCAACGAGCTATTGGTCTAAACTGCCTTCAGTTTGTGACGTTGCGTGTCAGTGTTCAGGCCTTCTGTAACAATTGGTCTCGGTTGAACATATTTCTGACAGGATATAGTAAAAAGATGGCTGCCTGGTCTTATGTTAGGAGCTCTTGACTGTCTTTTAGATGGTTTCGCTGTCATCTCCCGTCGTCGTGCGAAAGGTTTAGACCAGAACAAAATTTTCTTCAAATCTGAAGAAACATCTGAAATATGCTAGACAAAACATAAAACAAAAAACAAAATATAAAAGTAAAAAGACTCAATCTCTAGCAAATTTATCTTTTAACTATTGTTACAGTTTCTTGAAAACCTAACCCTAACTTTTTGACAATAGGTAGTAAAGTTCCCCTTTCAAACCTAGCGATCTACAGGCCAGATGAGGTTATGGTCCTCTGTTTCTTTTGCCAACGGTTAACGAGCAGGGTGTTAGGCAGCGGCACGTGCGTTTTGGCGGGAGACATTTTGGAGCGAGCCGTTTTGGCGCATCGGAGTTCTATCCCCATCCATCCATGAAGCTAACATACTTGCCCAACCTCCATCAACTAAACGTGAGAAACGCACAGGATGACATTCATCAGTTTTTATTTGTTTAGTTGATGGCATTACAAATGTAAAAAATCATTTTCGTTTCCACTTAAATTTGCATAAAATTTCTCTATCATTGTTTTGTTTTGATTTGAAGAATATTAAAATCCACACTCACGTTTTAATATGATATAACAATAAATACATAACAAACTTAAATACCAAAAATACTGGACACAATTATGTCTTGTTCTCTACATGACAAATACGTTAGACAAAACACACGTACAAAACATAGGTATGTATTATTTATGTTTAAAGAAAGAACACAACGAACATAAACAAACAATGTTAGAAACAACATTTTGCGCCAGAACGTCCCCTGCGCCAAAACGGTCGCGTCAAAACGGTCAACCAGCAAAACGACCAACCGCCTTTACTTTCCCCAACTAAGTCAGGTACACATTAGAGTTGGGTTGACTCGTGCGCCCGAAATTCAAAAGTATTTTCAGCAAGCATATCAGATGATATAAAGCTCAAGATAGATGTGCTATTAATAGTATCTAATGATTATATCCAAAAGTATTCAATGAACAGATTTTTATGAAGATATGGTTCAGATTGAGCCTGGGATGTGATTAAATTATCCTATAGTTAAAGTTTTGCCTAATGATACATTTCTTTTTTCATGGCCTATGGAAGAAGTCCTTCCCTTTGATTAATGAAAGTATACGTACTGATTGCCAAATTCACTAGTAACAAGTAATTTTTTTTAAAATAGACAATTCTTCTATAATGAGGGTATACACGTTAACCTAATGACTATTACTTTGCTTTCAATAACTAACAAATATTTTTTTTATTAGACATCGTCTTTTATTTTTAATTTCAAAACAAAACTGTTCTCATTCTAAATGTAACAAGGTTACAAACACAGTTTGTGTGGAAACACAAACTGAAAATTGGCCCCCGAAGTGGTCCACCCAGGCAGGTAAAAAGGCAGGTTTCAATATTATCAGAATGAAATTCTATCAAAGGCAAATGACAGAAAAGAAGGGAGAAAAAAGCTTAACAGATCTTGTGTGGTGCCACAGCTGACAATAACTTTTTTCTTGTACTGCGATTAGGATTGGCGTTTTTCGCAATGAATGACACTCACACATTTTGTCTTTTTTTTAAAGAGATTTTTATGAGTTTTCAGGTTATTTCAATAAATTCAGAAGATTTCCAGGAATTTTGCGTATGTATTTTGCAATTTAATAATTAAACCTAGAATAAACGCGAGGCCTATGAAAGAGCGGGGCCCACTGCAGTGGTCTAAGACCGGCCCTGTAAATCTGGCCTAACTGATGCCTTATAATGAAATTCTAATTGATCTAATTGTTTTGTTAAGGGTCAAAATCTTATTCCTCAAGAAAAAAAGTTTTGTAAAAAAAATAAATAAAAAGAAATCAAATTTGTTTTTCCTTTGGTTAAGTGTTTTACAGGGATTGTGGGGCGCTACCTTTTTCTTTTCTGAAAGCAAAAAATCTAATTTTTGAAATCAATTATGCAAGATGTTTTTTCATAAAAATACACCATTTTTACAACTATTCACTATTATAGTAACAAACACTAGAGGCTTTTAAGTAAAGGAGGAGACTATTTACCATTTTGGTAACACATTTATGCAAATTGTTTTAGGTATTTGGTCAAAAATTATTTTTTTTACAATAGTATTGCTAAGTTATGTAAGTTTTGTCATTGACTACATTTACAAAAAAATTTAAACTTTTTTTTTTAAGAGTTGGACATAATTTAAAACAACATCTAATAAGTAGTTTTTCATATTATCGCATGAACTGCAGTGGGGTCTATAGTCCATGGAGATTGACCCTTTACAAAACAGATCAATTAGGTACTCATTATAAGACATCAGTTAGGCCAGGTTCACATCTAACTTCACATTCACTTTCACCTATACATTGGTCTGCTGGACCTTTGGGGCACCACATAGGATCTGTCAAACTACTTTCTCCGTTCTTCTCTGTCATTTACCTTTGATAGAATTTCATAATGATATTCTTCTGAAAATATTGAAACCTGCCTTTTTTCCTGCCTGGGTGGACCATTATGGTTTCCACACAAACTGTCTTTGTAATCTTGTTATTTTATATTTTGCCACTAAAATGAAAGTAGAGTATGAAAATGGGTTTACCAGTTTATCCGAAATATTGATATCAAATATAAAATACTGTGAAAACGGCTTTACCCGATTTGTTAAAAAGTTTCGTCCTTTAATAGAGATTAAAAAAAAATATTTTAAGGATCTTCCATTTGTGGGTGGACATTAAATATACACTACGGTCTCCACCGTGATCTTAGGAACATTAATGCCAGGTTCTATCTAGATTGGTCAAAGGCTTTTGATTTTCTATGCAGGACATACATACGCCTTACTTGATAATTTATATATAAGATAGATATTATGTTAATATTCAAGTAAGCGTTCTGCACCTTGCGGTCCCATAAGTCCACTAAAAACACATTAGTACGTATTTGGCCTCTATATGACAAACGCACAACATTGGCCCACTGCTGACTCCAGTGTAGACTCAACCTACAATCCCATCACTATCCCTTAAACAAGGGTACACACACACAAAAACCTCAAAGAATCGATTCATCAGCACAATAAAAAATCCATCAGCTAAAATGCAATGCAACAAAGAAGGTGCGTTCAAAAAGTGTGCACCTAACAAGAGTTGGTGATAGAATAATAGAACCTACGCACCGACAAGAAAAAGGGGCCAAGGCGAGTAACTGGCGCCTAAACCAGTAAGCTTCTAGCTGGAGAGGGCTCGTTAGCCATTGCTGGCTACCCACCTAGGAGAAGGAAAACTCTGAATTCAAACCTCTGCTTCCTTGCAGCTATACCCAAACATTGGAAAGACTTCGGGAGACAACCCTGAGGAAACATCAAGAGCTGGAGACCTATAGACAGTTTGCAGCTCTCATTGCTACACCATGTCAGGGTCTGCGATGCCGCTGACGCCAAACTGTATCAGTACTTGCCGTTTCTTTGCGAAAATTTGCTGCGTGGAGAGGTGGGAATTGATGTGTGGGCGATATCATCATCATTTCAGCATCCATGAAATAATCCATGCTCGCTTCACGCCTAAAGAAGGCCATGTCATGTTACCTACAACTAATGTCGAATGGGTATTCATAAGCCTCTACGTTCTGTATCTGGTGTTTTTTAAAATAAAATTTATATTAAAGCTTTTTACAAATGAACTAACCAAAAATTGGCAACTAATTTCAACTTCATAGATTCTATTAATAAACTATCCCAGAATTCTTTTAAATTTGTTTTCACTATGATACGAGCTTAAGTTTACAAAATAAAAGGGTCCAGGTAGGTTCAACAGTCGGTTGATTAATATTAATTTAAATGTCACTTTTCTTAAGGAAGTCAACAGAAAACCTTAATGAGACAACAAACAATGGCTCCTTACATTTTTCTACTTTCTCTGTTCGACGTTCTTTGACTCATTGGGCGTTTTAAAATCTACATTTCGAAAGAGATTTAAGTTCGTTGACTTCTGATTAGCAGCTAAACAAGTAGAGCTCAATAGGTCACACGTTATTTATGTAAGCGAAATAGCTGAGTAAATTGTGTCAAAAAGTGATATAAACCACTTGGCTGAGATGTACACACAAAAGTCAAGGCAGTATGAAACAGCCCAGAGCGTACTGCGCATACTAACACATGAAAGACGTGCTATACAAAATCATTCAAGAAGAAAAATATTTGAAAAAATATATATAAAAACAAAACAAAACAAAGCTTTAGACTGTCAGAACTATGAGATTCCTCTAGCACATTAAATATGTTTATATTACATCGAAGCAGAATAAAATTGAAAACCGAGATTATTACAATCATGTAAAAACATATATTTACTCTTATCCTTTAAAATGTCATTATAGAAATGTTTATCTTATCTATGAATTATTAACATATTTTGAGCCAAATTTTATGAACTGTCCTGAACACACAAAAAAATTCTAATATATTTTCACTATATGCTAAATGTTCAAAAGCCAGAGTTAAAAGTAAACAGCAATGTTAACGCAATAAGAGGAGATAAGATGACTATAAAGTTTAGGTTTCGCATTTATCTCCTGTTGACATCCAAAAGATAGACCTTAAGTCTGCTCTGCCCTCCAGGCACAGAACACGTTTCGGATTTGATTACAATATTACACTAATCTAAGTCTGGATCTGCACAGGTTTTATAATTGATCAAATTATCATAAAGCTATGCTAATGGCGAACGTTTGAAATATATAAAATGTTTGGGCTGTCCAATAATATACATAGCAGTCTCTTGAGTTCCTTGTTGGTAAGTCGTTACGTTTTCAGAGTTTGGTGATTCTCGTTCAATCAATCCATAAGTTTTGCATTTGTCTTTTAGTTCAAATCAGACAAATTTATTTTTACGACATTTGTTTATAAAGAAACGAATCGCAAAAAAAAATTACAATTCGTTCAAGGCACTTGGTATATTTTCTCTAATCCCAAAAAACTTAAGCAAGCTGTATGTTTAAAACATAGCCAATAGACAGTACGCTGCACATTATGTAGCACGAGGTTTACATTAAAAAAAATTCTCTGAGCATCTATAAACAAAAATTATACATCTCGGAAAGCTGACAATCTTTAATAAAACCGATCAATAATAAGAATTGTTTCATTTTATCCTTTGCATACATCTGTAGGTAAAATTGAACGAGGATTTTCATTTACGTGTTTGTAAATACATTTATAATTCTCTTTTAAAAAAATTAAAACAGGGGAAAAAAATATTGACTGATAAACTAGACATTTGTTTGCTACAACTCTCACTTAAGCCATACATAGCCCCAGCTTAGGTAGAGAACCTCTCCGTTGTATTGTAAATATCATCCTAGTGTATTCATTTTTTCTGAAGGTATACTTAGCCAAAAATGGACGGCTCAAAATCACACTTCAAAGGACTGTATGTCCTGGTGGGATGCTTGACTGTTGCATTCACCTTGACCTTTGTGCTGTGTTACGTTGAGATGAATTCTCTGAGAAGCACCATCAACAGCCTCCAGACACTGAAAATGATTGACCTGAAGGGCGAACAGGAAACTGTAGGGCACGAGGACAACAAATCGGAAGTAGAGAAAGTTTCCAGAAACAAGAGAGGCTACTCCAACTACATTTCTGTAAGTCAAGCTAGAGGCTTACTTTTCGTAAAATTGTTCACTGCTTTCAGCTTTAAGAAAATATTCACCAAACGTGAGTGTGTTAGTCTAAAATAGAGACCGTATTGGGATTGGTATAAAAAAATATGTCTAGTTATTATTTTTAGCGACGCTTCTTTTATAGTTTCATTTTGTGTGTATATTCGTAGGAACCATTTTCTATTTTGTTAATTTCTGTATATTAACGCTTACTCGCAGGCCTCAGAGGCTTCTAGCTATTGTAAAGAGATTAAATCCTATTGCTCAGCTCCAGGCCCTGCAGGTGAGTTTCCATATATACCATTTTAAATTTTAATTTTAAATAAAAACGTTAATGTTATTCCTAGAGTAACTAAAATATACTTTCGAAAAGCCCCAAAATTATATTTTTGAATTTATTTTCATTAATTAATTAATTTGAATAAATTTTATTTAAAAATAAAATATTATTTAAATATTTATCAAGAATAATATTTTTTTTTAATCGAACAATACCCCCAACAAAAGAGACCAATTAAAAGTCCATCATAGCTAATAAGCGGCTTACAAAAAAATAAAAAATTTTAATAACATATTGGAGAAAATTACAAATAATAGTACGTGTAGCTCGAAGACTTTTTTTTTTCCTAGGTATAATTTAATTTTACTTATTGAATGCGTTATATATTTTACCAATTAAATGTTTGTAATTAAGTAATAGGTTTTATGGTTTACACCAAGCTAAATGACTGTTAAATGTACCTAATATTCTAAAAATAAATTTTCAGGACCCAAAGGAAATACTGGCCCAGTAGGACCTAGAGGTAATGAAACTAGTTTGTAACCTAGTCCTGCTAATAAATGGTGCTTCTTATAATTTTACAATAAATATCAACGAATTATTTGTACTGTAATATTCCGCATAATATTACGATTAATAACTATTCTCAATTTATTATAAATATATTTTAAATAACATAAATAATAATTGTCATGACATTATTTGTAGGAGCTTTTAGGCATATTACTCGTAGGCATGTTATTCACACACAACATTACAGTACTGTGACTGGACTAGCAACATGGACAGGAACTACTTGCAAACGTGATCAAATATGTAGTTTATTGACATGGCATAAATCTAACTAACAATGACGATATAAGATAAATATAATAACTTTCTAGCTTCACCTTTAATGCGTTCATATCACTATCCACTACGTGACCTTACATAAACTTGTTTCATCAATACAACTACTTCATATCACTGTCCACTACGTGACCTTACATAAACATGTTTCATCAATACAACTACTTCATTTCAACATTTTAAATTTAACTTCTTGCAACTGGCTACAATTACTTGCTACCACATACTGTCTGGCTACCACATACTGTCTGGCTACGACATACTGTCTGGCTACCACATACTGTCTGGCTACGACATACAGTCCTGCTACCACATACTGTCTGGCTACCACTACTGTAGACTGACTCTTTTAACTTCACTCGACCAACTAAAACTTTCGATCTTTCATTCGATCTTACTTTCGGTCATACCTAAACTCATGGTCACTATTTAAATGTTCACGTCCTGTATTCCCAAATCCCCCAAGTACAATAAGGTCCAATAAGTTAACTATTTTGACTGTGACACATATTACAGGTGTAAAAGGTGACCAGGGACCCAAGGGAGAAAAAGGTAAATACAAAGTTGCTAGCGTCAAGTTTTAGATTAAATTTGAGTTTCAACAAAGTTAATTTACGTACAAAAATAATCTGTAGAAAAATTTAAAAAAATGAAACCTGTTTAATTTTGTTTTCTAGGAGATAGAGGCGACAAAGGACTTCAAGGTGAGAATATAGTTGACAACTTTATATTTTATAGATTATGAAAGAGATCAATGCAATATATATATATATATTATCAGTTTCTTAATTGTAACAAGTGTAACTTTGTAAATGTTTACTATTTCTAGGCGAACAAGGACCACAGGGACCACAAGGACCACAGGGTGAAAAAGGTAAGAGAACTGTAATTTCGTTTCTGAAACAAAATAATTTGATACATTTAAAAGTTGAGTAGAATATTACATCATTTAAAAAAAAAACATATCTACGCTACATGACCACGGAAAGGAGATGTAAATGAAGTAATTTATATATTTGTGATATTTTAGTAATTTAATTCATTGAATTATTTGTATCCCATGTATAAAGTAGACAAATGTATTCTTAACACAACTAATACATTTCAGTACACTTTTCAAAATATTTAAAGCTTAAAGTTGATCAAATAAAAACCACGTAACATATACCCTTATGGACGTCACTGTTTGAGGGACACACTATTAATTGTTAGTCTTATGGACATCATGAATGTCACGCTGTGTGCGCGTGTAGGTTGCCATAGAAATGTAAACAGGAAGTTATTTCAACACGTTGGATTTTTGTGAGTTTCAGGTTTCTACACAAAGGAGTTAATTATGTAGTGGAGATGTTTAGTGTACCTTTCGATTTCTAGTTGGGTTTGGAGAAATCGTAAATAGACAAAGCAAGATTGTATCAAGGATCTAATCAGTTCATTGAGACTTCTAGTTGCAAGCTTCATGCTAAGTTTACTTCTTTGAATTTATGGTTGAATTGGAAATCTAGTGTGTTATTTCACCAAATACAGTGTAACCTCTCTCTTTTATGTTTTCTACTTAGAAAATTTAGTATTCTTTTTTTTGTTCCTCAATACTACAAGATTCCTTCGCATACAATTGGACATTTAACTTCTAAAATATCTAGGCTAATCAGCCAATCAAAAAAATTGTAACAATAAGTAACAAAATTACCCAAACAGCACAAATCTCTTGTGTCCTAACGCTATCATTTTTTGTCCTGCACATCTCTAGGTGACAAAGGTGAAAATGGACCAAGAGGTAAGGATATAAATAACTACTATTAGAATAACACCTAGTTAAATAGAAAATGAAGTCATTAAGTATGAAGCAATGTGATGTATGTTTGTATGATATGGTGCGTGTATCGAAAGTTCTATCAGGTTTGCAAATAAGTTCATCACAGCCAAAATATCCCGGCGGAAGACGGGGGAGGGCAGGGGCAGGGTTAAAAATCGATACCATCTATACCCCCGAACGTCAGTCTAGAAAATCAGCCACCTGTACATTAATGTCCAATTTTTCTGGCTACATTAAAGCTGGTAGGACTGGGTAGTGAATGGAAGGATTTTTATTTTTTTATTTTGCCGGCTTAAAAAATAGAAATTTTACATCAATAATATAAATATTAGCTATTCTATGGTAGTGGCTGAGTGATAAAGCCTTTGGCATCCATAACGAGGAGTCTGAGGATTGTAAAAATTATGGGAAGACGTTCGAGCATGCATCTCAGTGGTACATAGTTTCTTGCCATCTGATTTTCAAGATTCTCCAGAGGATATAGTTTTCTCTCTTGCTTTGCAAAGGTGGTATTTGACTCACTGCGTCCAGTTATGTGCTCAAAACACATGACTTGTAGACCTCCATTTTGGTCAATGTAGTGAGCCTCCGGTCACATGACCCCCATGATAACCGTCGGCAATAGAAACAGATTCCCTTTCCCCATTTCTCCCCATCTTCCTTTTTGAAGTAACATCTGTATTATATAAGAAGATCGTAAGTAGAAAAGAAAGTTCTGGAAACAAAAAGTTCAATCTTGAAATCGTAAACAAATTTACATTTGTTTATTTTCTAGGCTACAAGGGACCTGATGGACCTGTTGGACCTCAAGGAGAGAAAGGTAAACTAGCTCTGAAGTTAAAATGACTAAGTTATTTTCTCAAAATCAGACTGCATTCGATATCACTAAACAACTAATATGCAAAGTTAATTTACCCTTTACAAAATTTACAAATTTTGATATTTTTAACATCATATTTTTAACCACAAAGCCATCGGGATTCTATAATAAAGCTATTACTTGCTATTACTTAAAGCTATTATTTACTTAGTAAATAATTGATGTAATAGATATTTAACATTTTTTATCTATATTTATTATAGGAGATAAAGGCGACCAAGGACCTCAAGGTAAATAGGCCTCCATAAATTATGAAAATGAGTACAAAATCAGTTTATATTATAAATGAACATATATTTCTGAATCGAAGACAAGCCTTATTATTATTATGTTAGAAATGAACGAGTAGTCATTCTCTGGCGCTGCCAGGGTCGAGTTTCGCTAAAGAGAAACAAAATTCATCGTAGTCCCTTTAACAGTTTCCACTGAGGAATTTTCTGGTGATGTGGCAGGTCTGCAGCAGTACCGCCCTCTGACAGGCAACGAAGATGTTCCTAGGGATGTTAAGGGCCTTGAAGGTGTCTGTGAGGTCAGTTGTTATTATCCCCTCGGTTGATATAACAATGGGGCATATTGTTATTTTGGACAATTTCCATAGACGCTTAATCTCCAAGCCTAGGTTCCCATATTTTCTTTGTTTTTCTATCTCAGTTTTTCTTAAATTATGAGACAGTGGTACGGCGATATCGATAATGGTAGCGGTTTTTTCTTTTTTATCGATGAACAGCAGATCCGGGCGATTGAAATCTACCGTTTTGTCGGTCAGAATAGGCCTATCCCAGTACAGCAGATGATCAGTAGACTCAAGAACCTCTTGCGGAGAGTATTTATAATAAGGGGGAGTGTCCTTACCGATCAATTTGTACGTCAAAGCCAAGTGTTGGTGTATTAACTTTGCAACTTGGTTATGGCGACCTAGGTAGGCTGATTCTGATAGGGCTGGACATCCTGCCATAATGTGTTCAATCGACTCGCCCACATTTCCACATTTTCGGCATTTGTCGACAACATTGAGTTTCAGGATATGCTTCTCGTAATTTTTTGTCCTGATTACTCTGTCCTGTATTGCTGTAACAAAGCCTTCTGTTTCAGGGTAGAGATGACCTGCTTTGAGCCATGTTAAGGAAGCAGCCTTGTCGATGTTGTCCCCATGTAATGAAGCCGGAAATTTTCCGTGGAGTGTTTTTTCTTCCCATTGGCGAATCTCATGCCCTACGTCGTCCAAACCTATATTGACATCAGCATTGTGTAGGTTCAGGGGGGTTGCATCGGAGTCGTATTTCCGTAGGAAGGAAACTAATTTGTTGCTGGAGGCGAGCAGTTTTGATCGTATTTTTAAAACTTGCATCTTACACAATTTGAAGATGTTCTGCAATCCACGACCCCCATCTTTCCTGGGCAGGTATAACCTTATGGTGGAGGACTTGGGGTGTAGGCATCGAAACTTGGTTAGTAATTTTCTAGTGAGTCTGTCAATGTCATGTAGGTCGGTGTCAGTCCATTTGATCACACCGAACGTGTAAAGGAGCACAGGGACGGCCCAGCTGTTTATTGCAGTGATGAGATTACTGCCAGACAGTTTGGTGTTGAGGATTTTATTAACTCTTTGCCTATATTTGCCAAGAAAGTCCTCTTTTAATTTCTTATGGTTTATCTTGGCATTCTGGTTTATTCCAAGATATTTATAAATAGAGGCGGAGTTCAATTCCTCGATGCCTTCAAATTCAATGTTGGTGTTCGTTGCCTTGCCCTTTTTAATGCTTATGATGCCACACTTATCCAGGCCAAAAGACATACAGATATCGTCACTAAAGCATTTTACCGTTTTGATTAAGGTGTGTAATTTTTGCTCGGTTTCTGCGTATAGCTTTAGATCATCCATGTATAATAAGTGGGACACACATTTTGTACATTTAGTGTCAACCCTAAAACCGTTTGTAGAGTCTTGGAGTAATGTAGATAGAGGATTAATCGCTAGGCAGAACCAGAGTGGAGATAGTGAGTCACCCTGGTATATACCTCTTCTTATGTGCACAGAACCTAGTTTATCACGATTTAGGTGCAGGTTTATCTTCCAATTATTCATACAGACTTTCAATAGTTGTTTTATTCTTGGGTTGATTCTATGGATGTCCAGGGTTTTTAATAGCCAATCATGCGGAACTGAATCGAAAGCTTTTTTGTAGTCGATGTAACACATGTGTAAATTTCTCTTTCTTCTATTAGCTTGATGCAATATAATACCATCTATAGTTAGCTGTACTTTACAGCCCATCGACTCTTCAATGCAGCCTTGTTGTTCATCTGCTAGTAGCTTATGGGCAGAACAAAATGTATACATTTTACTTTTTAAAAGTGAAGTTAATAGTTTATACACCACTGACAGACAAGTGATAGGGCGATAGTTTGATGGTTGGTTCGGATCCCCTTTTTTGGGGAGGAGAGATGTTCTCCCTTCAGTGAGTTCTAACAGCATTGAAGACGGTTCTGATATTAGCTCGTTAAAACTTGATGTTAGTGGTGCATGTACGGCTGTAAGTTTTTTCAGCCAAAAGTTGTGTATATTGTCCGGTCCAGGAGCAGTCCAGTTGTGGGTTTTTGAAATAGCTGCGGAGACTTCCTCAGCTGTGAAATCCTCATCAGACATTTCTGGTATTAGGTTGTTTTTAGTTTGGATTTCCTCGATCCAGTCAGCCTGCACATTGTAATGTAGCGGGTCGGACCAAAGCGCCGCCCAGTAGTCGGTAAAGGAGCCGTGTTTAGTGCTATCAATGGTTTGAATTTTGTCAGCACCATTATCAGCTAGTTTACGAAAGAACTGTTTTCTCGTGTGCTGAAATAAGGCGTTATGCTCCTTTCTTTTGGTGGTTTCGTTGTAGCGCTTTAACCTAGCTCCCTTTAGTTTAGCTTTCTGTCTCAGAGTATCTTTCAAACATAAGAGTCGTGCGTGGCTATCACAGTCCGTCAATTTGATTCCAGTTGTTCTTAGTATTGTCTTTATTTTATTAAGTATTTTCGCGGAATGATTGTTTCCCAGATATTGTCCAATTGTATCCATTTGGCTCCTCAGTTGATTTATATTGTCTTCAAGGCGCCTTATTATTATTATTATTATTATTATTATTAGATACATACTACTTATGCGTTGTTGTTGCATAAGAAGTGCAAAGTGATGATGCACTATTAACATTGTGTCTTTCTTGTTAGGTGAACAAGGGCCAGCTGGTGAAGTGGGCGAACAAGGAGAACAAGGTGAACATTAAATTAGCAACGAATACAGAAACAATCAATACAAAATCTCAGTCTAACACGAAATTATCAGCCCCCATGCGATAAAACAAAACATGTTGCTTTACTAATATCATTAAATAAGATTATAATGATCATAACAACTCTCGTACAACTTTTTTGTTTAATTAGAATGATTATTTGTACGAGTCCTATAATGTAGAGTGATTGTCTTAATGTGTACATTTAGCTTAATTATTTATTTCGGTTTTATTTTATTTTGATTTTCAGGACCTCAAGGCGAACCTGGAGATAAGGGTAAACCCTACAATTTTGACCTATTTCTTGAACATGTCACTGTAAGTATGACATTAACTACATTCAATAATTGACATACATAACAATCATCGTGGTTTTATTGTCTTCTGCCTTTAGGTGAACCCGGTGAACAAGGAGCTCAAGGTGAAGAAGGTACGAACTGTTAGATCATTACTTTATAGGGTTCGAAATATGGACATGTAAAATATAGACTTAAAAGAGAGTTGCTACTAGCAGAGTGAACAGAAAAATTTCTAAGGGAAAGTTGTTGTTATAGGTCTAGTAGTGGAAGTAATGTCATTAATGCACATTTTAATTCGGAATATCTATATCTACTCCATATTTTAACACATTTAAAATATGTTATATATTTTTTTACCTTTAAATATACATATATTAAAGATAGTGTAATATAGATGTTCCTTATCACTGAGTAAGTAGCTACTAGACATAAAACACTGAACCATAGTCTTCAAATACACAAACACAACGTTATAAAATACTCAGAAAGATAAAGGTACACTCCTTGTTTCATATGCTAGAACGGATGTATGCATAGTCCTTCTTCCCTAGTGGGTTGTCTGAGTCAGCCAGGAAACCAATGACTTGGATAAGTTAATGTCACTGATTAACATGCATGACTAGATTGACAAAGGAATACGCGTATGACGTAATCACCTTCTTTTCGGAAGTAACGTCTGTACTCTATAAGATAAGATAAAATGTTTATAGATACACATTGGAATATGCGTTCATTTCGAATGCATGAATCAGAGAATGTGAACTATTTGACTAATGAATGTACAATACGTAAGATGTAATTACATTTCTTCTGATCTTTATATTTCAGGAGATACTGGAGCCGACGGACCTCAAGGTAAAGTTATTTCTTATTTTATTTTGTCATTCAATAGAACAAGTTAGTGAAATAAAGAACATTTATAGCTTTAGCATTACTAGAACACAATAAGTGGATACATTAAAATTAGACCAAAAGTAATACCTCAAGGTATTTTTCCAGGTGAAGTAGGTGATGCTGGAGAGAAAGGTGATCAAGGCGAAAAAGGTGAGTTTATTTTAATCTTATTCCACACCTGTCCCGCTTAATTAACGTCATTTCTGGCTTATCTCGCGTCCAGCAAGAGCAAGTAATATCAATGTGACGAACTGTTTCCTTAGTCTTATGTATTCAATACCCAAAGTTGTTACACGTAACAATGTTATTTGTTAGCATTACCATTGAATATCTTTACAGCCAAAATCAAAATATTTTTTCCCTTAAACAGTCTAAACATGTTAATGAATCTTGCAATATTCCTTTGTCGTTGAGTCCAAAAGATAATTGAAAAGACCTAATTGTAATCGACTTTTTAGCCACACCACTAACACAATTTAGCAGATATTATTTGACATTTTTAGTCCACTAATTCAAACTTTTTAGTGTTACATAGAAACAATTCACTCAATCTAATCACTACATTTATTTCTTTTTCAATGTATAGGCGAAAGAGGCTTCAAAGGATACAAAGGTACAAGTTTGTGTTTGTTCAAGCGTTATTTTGTGTGTTTGTTATCTTTTTAAGTTTGTAGGAAATCTGTTTGGAATATACACATACAGAGAAGCACTTCACAATGACATTTATCCCATATCCCATGTATTTCTTCTGTTGTGCAGGTGATCAAGGATATGCCCCTAAAGGTGACAAAGGCGAGAAAGGTAAGAAATGTTTCCATGTCATAGTGCAGTGAGAGAAGTAATCACACAGATTTTACTAATGGATACGAAATATGTAGAAAAAGAAAAACTTTTTTCTGTCTGTTTGTCCGTCTTTCCCTCTCTATTATCTTCTTTGTCTGTCTGTCTCTCTATCTCTCTCTCTCTCTGTCTCAATATATTTGTGTAATCATACCAATATATTATTTACATTTAAGGTGATAAAGGTGACCAAGGACCTAAAGGTAAAAACACAAATTCATAGTTTCAAGTTATTTCATGCATTTTGGGTTCTTAATTTCAATATATATATATATATATACATAAACATGTTTCTGAAATGGACACCTTTGTTTTAATAAAATTACCTTACCAAATTTCAGGTGATAAAGGTCTAGATGGAGCAGCAGGAGCCAGAGGTTACAAAGGTTAGTACTAACTGCAACTAAATTATTTTTACCATTAGGAAATTTTTTAGAAGTTGTATGTTATTGTAGAGGATCAATTTAGAGAATTTTGCGATTTTATATCAATCATCTTTTCATATATATATATATATATATATATATATATATATATATATATATATATATATTTAAATTCTATTCAGACTGGACTTATACAATTTCCATTTCAGGTGACACTGGCCCACAAGGACTACAAGGATATCAAGGAGACTGTCTAGGTAAAGTCAAACAAAATATAGGAAGCAAATATTGGAACTAGTTTCCTTTCAGTGTTTTATGTTACACTCATTCGAGTTTATGTTACCAGATGATTTTATGATGTTTTTTTTCCACAGATAAATGCTATCCAAAATATTGAAGATCTGACAATGTTGTTTTGAGGCGATAACACATAAAAGAGCTTTTAATAGCTAAAAAAATAACTTGTTATAAAATTACAACTGTTTAAATTGTGATCAAATAAATATAAATTTAATATTTCTCCTGCCTTTGTTTTATTTATAATTATTACTTTATATATTTGTAAATGTGTTGGCTTAGTGTGGTTTGCGCTCTGGACTTTGTCTAGCTGGTCCAGGGTTCGAACCTTATTCGCGGCTATCTCTCGCCTTACGGTTGGAGTTTTGGGATGGAATGTAATAATCTTTTCGTCTGAAGGAATATCTGAAATGGCATACAATGTACCAGTGCATATGAACAAGCTACCTGTTTTATTTGTTTGTGTGTGTGTGCAGCTTTGTGTAAAAGGAAAAATAAATCAAATTTTGAAACACAACAGGAAAAAAAAGTAAATCAATAAATAAGAAATCGTTGTTCTGTCGTTTAAGTTAAAGTAAACATTTTTAAAGTTTCACTAGAGGTCTGACAAATCTGGTGGTAAAAAGATTGCATTCGAAATACGTTTAGATCCCTGACCTAAATTTATAATATATATATATATATATATATATAAAAATGTAATGAAATAACTCTTCTAGAACTCTACTAAAATACCACTATTATGGTTTATTCTACAAGATTACAGTGAACTTGCACAAAGACGTCTCACATTGTTTAACTACTATGAACCAACACATGTAGAAACTAAACAACTCAGTTACACTTCAATACATTCGGATCAATACATAGTTCTGTAATAGATGCACTTGTTTTTTTCTTCTTATTCATTGTTTGCAGGCATGACTGCTTTGTAAAAAAAAACAACACGTTTTAATTAACACAAAACTTGCTTCAATAAAAATATAAAACACAATAGATTTATCGATAATCTACACAACTGGCCAATAATCTGACCAATAATTGTTGACCTAACCTAAGTGATGCTAAAGTTACTTTTGTAACATGCACAAAGTGTTTCTCTAAAAAAAAACGTTCCCGAAAGGTAAGCGAGTAAAGAATCATGTCTCAATTAGCACAAATAACAAAAGTTATGAACTATAAAATATTAAAAACTTTAAAAATCCTACCTATTTTTCAATAAAAAAAGATCATTTAATTATTTATTGAATTTCGACTTTCTTATGGCTTCATTGGCCTCCTTCAGTCGTGAAACGACAATGGTTTATCTCGAACACTTTTTCATATGGCTGTGGAGCCCTATTTTGGAGAGACACTTCTGTCCACATATATTGCATGACAAGGTGGCTTTCACTTTGGTGGTAGAGGAGCTGGCCATTTTCTGTGTGGCACGCTTTTCTTCAAGAGTCGAGGCCCATGTTTCCTCGCTGTCTATAGCTTTCTTGGTCACCGTCTCTCTCCAACTAGTGCGGTCTAAGGCTATGTCTTCAAAATGGTCAGCATCAATGTTCACTGATTTTAAATTCCTTTTTATCACATCAACATAACAGAGGAGAGGGTGACCAGTTTTTCTTGAGCCAGATGCAAGTTGCCCGTACAGAATGATTCTCGGAATGCGATTCTCCTCCAACCGGTGAACATGTCCAAGCCAGCGCAGGCGGCGTTTCCTGAGGACCGTAAAGATGCTGGGAAGTCCCGTTCTCGCGAGGATCTCAGTGTTACACACTAAGCGAGATGAAAGCCTTGGCATTGTCTATGGTCGGAAAGATGTCACCCACACAGCAGTTACCCCCCCCCTCTCCGCGCAGCTGATGAGACTAAAGGAACGGAATATCCGATACAGTTTAGGATCAGTAGCGCAGCAGGCTCTACCAGGCTGTAGCACAGTGAGCAGCAATCTGCCTAAGGGTCAAAAGCTTCTGATTTTTCCTCAGGGTTGTCTCACGAAGTCTTTACCGCGTTGGGTATAGCCGTAAGGAAGCGGAGGTGTTTTGATTCAGATTTTTCCTTCTCCTAGATGGGTAGCCAACCAAGGATAACGAGCCCTCCTGCCCAAAGCTTACTAGTTTAGGCGCCAGTTGTTCGCCTTTGCTACTTCTCCTGTTGGTAATAACAGTTTCGCCGGGCTCAGTATCTGAACCACACATTAAGGCCAGGAGTTGGACTGGTTGTCAGAGGCTATTTGATACGCGTGCCAAAGGAAGCATTTTATAGGTAATGATGTTCTTAGAACCATTGCTACTTCCGGTGTTAACAACCAGCGAACTTTCTTATGGTTTAGTGATTGGTAATTGACAAATCAATCTTTCATAGCATCTCCAAAGATGGAACAACGAAGAAACAAAAGAAATTTCGTCTCTACCTAGAAGAAATGATGAGAATTATAGACTTTAGAATAAATGAGATTTCGACAGCTCACATCAAAATTACACGATTACAAAGAAAGTTTGTGTTGTCACACAAACTCAGAGGCGGCCCCCGTCGGAGTCGGATCCCTGTCGAATCCACCTATTCGCAAGGAATATTAAAGATGTGATTTTGTTTTGATTGTCAAAAGTAATAATGTTTCAAAGATTTATTTAGCTTTGTTATATCATTTTATATCAATGTTGTTGTTTTTTCTGTTAAATATTTTACATGTTTGGATGTTTCTTCAAAGTTAAATATAATTTACTTCCTTATCCAAATCTCCCGCTGGACGACGGGGGATGGAAGCGAGCAGGGTATGAAACAGGGACAGTCGAGATAATCAGTCCATCGCGCTAACTGCACAAATTGGCACTGCTGTTAACTTAATAACAAACTAATAGCCTATTATTGATAAAGAGATATATTACATATTACGGCATGACAACTTCCGAATATGTACAATATGTCAGACGAGCTATTTTAGATAATCTTTTGGTATTGATTTGTATCTGAAGAAAAACAGAAAAAAACAAGGCATCGAGCTTGTACTTCGGCAACGTCTGCTCAATGTCCCAGCACAGTTACCAACAGAGCTATTGGTATTTTCATTTAAATGGAACTAGAATGAGGATGTAGATCTACCTAAATTAAATTCTGATTTAGCACTCTTAAGATCTATATCTACTAGATCTAGATTTAAAATATAAATTTGGAATAAAGTAGGTATAATTTAGATAAGATTTATGTTTAAAAAAAAGACTTGATAATCTATAATTAGACTGAATGCAATATTAAATTTTAAAAAAGTAGATTGGTTTTAGTATTTTATAACATTGCAATATTGATCTAGACATTTGTTAATAAAAATCTACACTTTAAGTCTAGAAATAGAAATTATAGATCTTGATCTAGTCTAAATAATGACTGTCTGGTCGTGCGGTTTGCGCGCTGGACTGTCGTTTGGATTTATCGATGGTCTCCTAGGTTCAAACCAGTGAATATGAACAAGCTACCTGTTTTATTTGATTGTGTGTGAGTGCAGGTTTGTTTAAAAGGAAAAATAAATCCCGCACAATTGAAGTCATTATACTATGACAACACTATTCAGCACTCCCGTATGACGTCAGTTAAAAATCAATAAAGTAAAAACAAAATCATGTAGCTACTTATTTTAATCCTTATCCTCCATCACGGTCTGGCTGTCTCCCCCCCCCCCCCTCAAAATAAAAAATACAAAAATTGATACATAATATAGTTAAAATATGAATATTGTTGTTCCATAAGATTGTTAAAGTCCGAAGCGGTATTGGATATAAGCATTCCATTACCTACAAAATGATTTAGATGGTATGAGTCTCACATCACTTCTGACAACCAAGTCTCACATCACTTCTGACAACCAAGTCTCACATCACTTCTGACAACCAAGTCTCACATCACTTCTGACAACCAAGTCTCACATCACTTCTGACAACCAAGTCTCACATCACTTCTGACAACCAAGTCTCACTTCTGACAAAGAGGTCTCACATCACTTCTGACAACCAAGTCTCACTTCTGACAACCAAGTCTCACATCACTTCTGACAACCAAGTCTCACTTCTGACAACCAAGTCTCACTTCTGACAACCAAGTCTCACTTCTGACAACCAAGTCTCACATCACTTCTGACAACCAAGTCTCACTTCTGACAACCAAGTCTCACTTCTGACAACCAAGTCTCACTTCTGACAACCAAGTCTCACTTCTGACAACCAAGTCTCACATCACTTCTGACAACCAAGTCTCACATCACTTCTGACAACCAAGTCTCACATCACTTCTGACAACCAAGTCTCACATCACTTCTGACAACCAAGTCTCACTTCTGACAACCAAGTCTCACTTCTAACAACCAAGTCTCACTTCTAACAACCAAGTCTCACATCACTTCTGACAACCAAGTCTCACATCACTTCTGACAACCAAGTCTCACTTCTGACAACCAAGTCTCACATCACTTCTGACAACGAAGTCTCACTTCTGACAACCAAGTCTCACATCACTTCTGACAACCAAGTCTCACTTCTGACAACCAAGTCTCACTTCTGACAACCAAGTCTCACATCTGACAACCAAGTCTCACATCACTTCTGACAACCAAGTCTCACTTCTGACAACCAAGTCTCACTTCTGACAACCAAGTCTCACATCACTTCTGACAACCAAGTCTCACATCACTTCTGACAACCAAGTCTCACTTCTGACAACCAAGTCTCACATCACTTCTGACAACCAAGTCTCACTTCTGACAACCAAGTCTCACATCACTTCTGACAACCAAGTCTCACTTCTGACAACCAAGTCTCACTTCTGACAACCAAGTCTCACTTCTGACAACCAAGTCTCACTTCTGACAACCAAGTCTCACTTCTGACAACCAAGTCTCACATCTGACAACCAAGTCTCACATCACTTCTGACAACCAAGTCTCACTTCTGACAACCAAGTCTCACTTCTGACAACCAAGTCTCACATCACTTCTGACAACCAAGTCTCACATCACTTCTGACAACCAAGTCTCACATCACTTCTGACAACCAAGTCTCACATCACTTCTGACAACCAAGTCTCACATCACTTCTGACAACCAAGTCTCACATCACTTCTGACAACCAAGTCTCACTTCTGACAACCAAGTCTCACTTCTGACAACCAAGTCTCACTTCTGACAACCAAGTCTCACATCACTTCTGACAACCAAGTCTCACATCACTTCTGACAACCAAGTCTCACATCACTTCTGACAACCAAGTCTCACATCACTTCTGACAACCAAGTCTCACATCACTTCTGACAACCAAGTCTCACTTCTGACAACCAAGTCTCACTTCTGACAACCAAGTCTCACTTCTGACAACCAAGTCTCACTTCTGACAACCAAGTCTCACTTCTGACAACCAAGTCTTCTGACAACCAAGTCTCACTTCTGTACAACTCGCAGCCATCATGTTTTGCTTTAGATATTGGGATGGTTGGAACTGTTTTCACTAACAGGAGGAGGGGCGTGTAACTGGCGCCTAAAATATTAAGCCTCGGGCGGGGGCGGTGTTCGTTAGCCTTGGCTGGCTACTCACCTAGGAGAAGGCAATTTGCAGCACTCATTGCTACACCCTGACAGAACCTGCGACGCCGCTGACTTCAAACTGTATCGGCACTAGCCGTTCCTTTGGACACATCAGCTGCTGTGTGTGCGCCATCGTTCAGGCCTTAGCTATTGCCCAGGTGTTCATCAATTTTCTATAGATAATTGCTTCACGACTGTAGACGGTCATAGTAATATTACACAATTGAAGGTTCATTTTAAATTAATATTTGATAAATGATTGTGTTAACCTGACATCCTACAATGTTTTACAAACTATAATGGGGCCAACACTGAAAAAAAAGGAAACCTCGTGACTTGTATGCTATTTTTGTCCACGCCAAAGAAACGCTTAGCAATCAGAAATTTGTTAATATCATAAACACGTTTGAAAGCACGTAGATCTACTTTAAGTTTGTCAACGTAGTGGGAAAAAAAACGTAGGACTGAAAGTGTGGAAGAAGTGCATGGGAGCTTTCATATTAAAGCGTGACGGTACAATAGCCGTAGGGCGCTCTGAAGTACCTGTGTTGTCTCAGTGAACGTCACACTGGAAACTTGGCTCATGTGACCAAATGTGGTCAAACTGAATTAGCATTTGTTTGGACCAATGAAATGATCTAATCTTATGTTATCTTAAATGCGTGTTTTCAGTCTAAAATATTTTGCTACAGGAGAGTTGTAGTTTGAGTTAACTTTACCTAGATATACCCATTTCGCTTTTAATAATATTTTAAGAATTCTGAAAGATATGATTCTGAACTACTTATTACGTTGGTCGAAGCCAGACCTATTCTATGGGACCAAATATTAGAAGTGTGTTTAGTACTTAGGGATATTTCAATGATTATGAAGATATTATTAAATTTGAGAAATAATAGTTTTTCTTTCTCAACGAAAGCGCTTGATAATCTTTGACTTTGAATAAGGCTAAAGAATGTTCCATTTTCTTCTCTGTACGAAACAGAACTTACAATGAACTCAAATTTAATATGGTACATAGAGGGCTCGATTTTTGCTTTTCTATCAACCTTTTGTATTTGTATTTTGTATTCCAGCCACTGGTAAAGTTGTGTAACTTCTCTTGGTTACGCTCTTGGAATTAGGTGACTGTAGTTTGCTTTAGATTTTATATCGAAAAGGGAAGTTTTATCGTCAAATTCATCTGTAGGGGGGGTTTAAATTTAAAAATCTCTGGAGTTGTGTTTTTTTTTAATTCAAAACCCCCTTAACTATGCTCATAGAAATTGGTCAATGTAGTTTGCTTTAGAATAATATTGACGAGGGGGTTTGCATCCTCAAAACTCTCTGTAGGGGAATTAAAAACTCAAAACTTAAAAAAAGCCCTCTGGAGGAGGGGGTTTTAAACTCAAATCCTCATTTAGCTTGGCTACGCTCATGGAATTTTCAGTGCATAATTTGCATTTTCTTTATTCAAGAGGTATTTTTTTGTCTTCAAACCCCACTGAAAGGGGTTTAAATCAAAGCATTTTGAGTGTTTGATTTTGCTTTTTTTATATTGAAGACGTATTTTATAGCTTCCATCCCCGCTGGAGGGGTGTCTGTAGTTTGCTTTTTTTTATATTGAAGAGGTGGTTTTTAGCTCTAAACACCGCTGGAGAGGGGTTTTAAACGCAAACTTCCTTTGGGCTACTCTCATAGAATCTGGTGACTGATGGATGGGTAGTCTTATATTGAAGAGGGGGGTTTATCGTAAATTTCGGAGGGGTTTCAAAATGAAAATCTTACTTAGCTATGCTGTTGAAATTTGGGGATTGTCGTTTGCATTCTTTTTTAGGGGGGAATTGTTTTATAGAAGAGGAGGATTTGAATGCAAAAACCCTGGTGGGGGGTTTTAAACTCAAAATCCCCTTTGTTGCACTGGGACAAGTGATGGTTTAGTATTAAAATCTCACCTAAAATGGCCAGAATCAAAGCAAAAAAAACAGTCACAAAATCCGATCGGGGAGGGGGGTTAAACCTCAACCCCCTGGCTACGCCCATGATATAAATATATATATTACAATAATTATAACCCTATCTCCGTCGATACAAAAAGAAGTGTCGTGCTTTTGTCAAAAGTGTTGCCGACACTGTTCTACTGTTCGACTAACAACTTGATACCACTGGATACGGAGATTTTTTAATGTTTTTATTATTACATCATTAATATTCGTGTGTATTTAATGAACTGATAGTTATGAAGATGGGGTATCTAGGAGGAGTAGCACCTCTAGCTGGCCGCATACGTGGCATGGGTGGGTTTGGTTAGTTGCAGAAAGGCCTGCTTCTTCTCTCAGAGTTTCGTTGGTTCGGCGCTCTTTCACCCTGGCCACTCTTCTCGAGACTCACAGCTTCACGCCATGAGGAGCGATCGAGAGCTAGTGCTTCCCAGCCGTGAATGTCGATATCCAATTCCTGACAGACAGACAGACATACGGACAGAATAAGTTGATATGAGCCTTATAAAAAATTGAACCACTTCCACACGATCTGTCTCAGAAAAAATACAGAATGTTAAAAAATATCTGATACTGATCCATCGAGGAGAGGGCCTGCAAAGTATCCACACAAACCTGATGCAGAATCAGCTGCATTGGGCAGGCCACATCTGCCGCATCCTTAAACGACTCCTGTATGGCCAATTAAGGAAAGAAAACCTCCCATGTGGACAAAGAAAAGCCTACTAAATAGTCTTCCGTGTTTTTTTTTTACTATTAATAGTGGATTGTTGAAGAAATGTGTTTTTTTTAATTAAAAAAAACTGCTTTCGAAGTTAATTTTAAAAAACTACATTTTGCGCTGTGATAAAGGACAAAGAAGTAAACGTTGTATCAGAAATATTATGATGTCGAATTTAAAATATCTTTTATTGTTTATGGGATTTAAACGGTCGGACGGACGGACGGATAGGCCATACAAAACTAAATGCGGGTATTCCCCTTTTGTGGGTCGCTAAAATAACATCTAGAATAAAGCGGCGGAGCCCCTGGCGTAATACGTTTTCCTGCATTCTGGCCTTTAGAAATTAATTCTCTTACGTCTACAGCGCACTATTTCTCCTAAGTTAAAAAAAAAAATTACTAAAGTGTAAGATACTTTGGAGGCAGTCAATCATTTACGTGAGCGATGTGCTTGGTCGTTTTCAGTTCATCCTTGTGTCTAGAAATGCGTTTTGTAGCGGCCCTGTTGTGTTTACACAAAGGACATCAACATATGGAAGGTACCTCTCTATGAAGCAATTTGGCAAATCTTAGAAAGGAATTACGAGTAGACTCGAGAAGGGATTTTGTACAGACGTAAAAAAAACGTTTTGAATCGGCCTTGATGCAGTTGTCTCTCGAGAAACCAATATGAAAGGTTTTAATAAAAGATGGAATGACGTCATTTTATTTTTTTTTAAATCTTTGATTATGTTCTAATTGAATTAGTATTCAAATTTAGATTGCAAATACAACAAATTTTGTTTTCGTAAACACACGAAGAAAATGGCACATTATGTAGAGGACGCCCTCACCCCCTTCCCACAGTTTGAGAAACGATTTGGTAGAATTTTGTATGAGACTTTGTGTAGGTTCTGGTGTTGGGTCCTTTTCATAGAAAATAGTGTCTTCCTCTTGTCGATTGGAAAAGCAAAAATTTTAAAAGAAAATTAAACATATCCAAATACAATTTTCGTTTTTAAAATCTGATCCCTCGCAGGTTCAGTGAAGAAAATAAAATCCTTTAAAATCTAGAAACACGTATGTAACAAAAATTGACAGCCTTAGAATTAGGTCAACAATCCCACAAGCCAACTGTTTTCAATTGTAAAATTGTCATCAATTTGAAATATCTTTTCGCGTAGAGAGTATGAAGAAGAGGTCGGGGCGGGTAAGGTTCTCTCATTTTGTAGTGTTCAATTTCATAAAATGAGACGGAGTAGACTTGGCTTTATCTGATCAAGTACAGAAAAAACGAAATGACCTAGCCGTGTTGCAAATATACGAGACTGATTTACCACATAGACTAATCTAAACATCTTTAAGGATGTGTGGACGTATGCCAAAAGAGATTTTCATAACTAATGGATTTTTCTTACATCGCCGCGAGAAGAATACTTTTTGTTTATCACATAAATCCATGTATTATACCCATCCAAATTATGATCGAGTGATATGCAAATCGCGTGTTGCTATAGGCCACAATATGTGCTAATGAAAGATAAACGAGATAGTGGCAATCTCTGGATTGATTGCATTATTTTACATATGAAAACAGGGTCTTAGATTACAATAACATTAAATAGTTTAAATTAGCTAATGGAAATGTATAAATGCAAGATAATTTTGGGGGAAGTGAAGTTACGCCTTGTATGTTTCGTCCTTGTTGGTAAGTATTGCGCTCGGCTCCTTCAGTTTTCAGTTTCTTTCTGTTGATTTGTTAATCCAAACAATTTTGTGCTTATTTTATTCTTGTAACAAAACCAAGTGCTATAGGATTTAAGAAAAAAAAATATTCTACTTATAGGTAAATATACCAACACATGTAGAGCTTTTTGGGGGGCTCCGACTACAATGTGATACTACTGTTCACACTACAGACCAGATTTAATGACTAAATCTGTATTTGTAAACAGCAAATATTTACAATAACTCAATGTAACTCAAAAACGATTCTTTAAACTCATTATTTATTTGCTTCAAAATTAATTTACTTTCATGAGATATAGATTTACATCTTTCTTTCTTATAGTGAATAAATGCTTTTAATTGTAAATATTCAATTGACCTAAGTTATGTTGCCTATGTGATTGATCGGACTATACGTCGGGATACTATGTGAAATAGTTTTTATTATAAATATCTACATACTATATAAAAGTGGAGTCTGGTAATATTGTTCCAATATATGGTGAGTCATTATTAAAATAAGTATCTTTAGTTAAGAATGGACTGAAAGGCGAATACTAAGAGCCCCCCCCCCTTGACATCGTGTTCGTAAGCTCAACACTTTTAAAACTGTTTTCTAGAGGTCTACCCGAACACTAGATTATTTCCCTTTGTTATTACTTCTATTAAAGGAATGTATCACATGTCTACATTGTATTCATAGTGTTTCTCATTGTTAAACTTAAATGTATCAAATGTTTACATTGTTTTTATATTGTTTTATCTTTGTAAAACTTTCTCTTTACATGCCTTTCCCAGGTTCATCATTTGACACCTAAAAATGGAAGATCCATCTCGTGCGTCATCAAACAAATGTCAACTGAAAGGTTTGTACGTCGTCACCGTGTGTCTGACAGCAGCCTTCGCTGTGACATTTATCTTGGTGTTCACTCAACTGACCGAGCTCAGATCAAACCTTGACCATCTCCAGACACTGGAGATGATAGAACAAAGCTCATTTGGCCGTGCCCAAGTTGACCAGAAAAAATCAGACGATGCCTTGGACAGAAACAAGAGAGGCGCTGTTGCCTACTTCTCGGTGAGAGACTGACTAGAGTTTAGTCACTGTAACATACAAGTTTGTTTCATTCATTTTAACGTAGTGGCCGAGTGATAGAGCGTGTGTTCCGAAACTAATGTCTTGAGTTCGAATTCCAGTGAAGACTGAGATTAATAAGTTCAGGATGTTTAGGATGATTCTGAGGCCATCGAACTAGAGTGGGTTCCTGACACAGGTTGAAAAGTAATGCGGTTGGTCATTGTGCTGGCCACATGACGCCATTTTAAAACGTTAACCAAAGAAAGCAATGACCTTGACATAATCTGCCCCTAAGGTTTAAAATGGTAGCACTACTTTATTGACTTTACTACTGACCCAGAAATAGCAAGTTAAGATATTTTGGCCAATTATAGAGTTAATTCGTAAAAAAAAAATTTTGCTAAACCCTTTTTGTTGGATACATAGACCATAAAAATGTGAAAAAAGAACTTCCAGGTGGAGAAGTATGCACATCAGACTGTCCAGAGTTCGAGTCCTGCTAACTTCACAATCTGTAGGAGTTTAGGTTTAAGACTAACGATGGTCTATTGCGGGAGAATTTATTAAACATTAGCCATACATTTTTTTGAGTAAATACAAAAATAATTGATTACATTTTCTAAGTCGATTCCTTTATCCTCACTGTACATTTGATTTATTTTACTATGTATACAATTGTACAAGCTCTTCCTTTTCATCGTCCTCTTTTCTGGCCGTCTTTGAACTAAAATTAGAATTCATGAAGATTTTTGTTTCTTCCAGAACACATATCTCAATGATTATTGTAGAGATGCCAAATACTACTGTTTAGCCAATGGCCCAGTTGGTAAGTTAATCGTTATTTTGTTTTAAATGTTAAAAATTTAACTAGTGAAAACTATTTTATAGATTTTTAAAAACATTTATTTTAAAGTTCATTAAATACAGAATATTGATGTACAAAATCTATCTAGAATATTGCATGATTAAAGTTGTACTTTTTAACTCATATAGGACCACAAGGAGCTGACGGACCACAAGGACCTCAAGGTAGAGAGATTTTACTGATTATGCTGAATAATGCTAATTACATAATTGTATAAGTTTCTAGATTAAAATACTATTAAACCAATATTGTATGCAGCTAGTTTGAAGCAAACACATGACCAAAACCAAGGTTTTTTTATTTATATATTTTCTAATGCTTGTGGTGAGTTGTGACAGGTAAAGCACTTTGTTTCTGAACAGAATAGTCGGGTTCAAAATTCTGTGAAAATTGGGATTTTGAACTTTGGGAGGCTTAGGACATCCCTGAGTGCACCCAACTATAATGGGTAAAGTAAAGGCGTTTGCTGGCCATAAACGCCATCGTTAACCGAAAGCCATAGAAACAGATGAATTTAACATCATCTGATCTATAGATCGCAAAGTCTAAAAGGGGAATTTTACTTTTTTAAATGTTTGTGACTCATGATACAGGCCTCAAACGTCGTACTCGTGTATACTGTAAGTGTCTATTATATGTTTGAAACTTTTTCATTATAACTAGAATTATCCTGAATAGGACTGTTGACAAGGGATAAATGAAAAAACTAACAATTACTGAGTTAATCCGATTCTTTTTCTGCTTCTAATCCATTATTACAGGAGACAAAGGTGACGCTGGTGCACAAGGACCTAAAGGTAAGCGTACATGTTTAAACGAAAATTGTATCATTGTGATTTAACATTTATACATTCAGGTGTTGAAATGATAAATACATGGATCACATTTGTTACTTCACCTGTTGGTCTCTATGCGATGGTTTCGAAATTAGTATATTATGCTACATTATTTGAAAAACTTAGGCTTAACTTTTACAAAAAGGAAAGAACAAATAATAATAATAATAATAGCAATAATAAAAATCGACCTTGACAGTGCTAGAGAATAAAAGTTCATTCATTTCAAGGAAATGTGTTCATTACAACGATAAGAAATGAAATACACAGCAAACGCAATATACGTTCATATCAGTTTCACTTGGACCTCACAAAGTTGGAATTATCTCATGCTTTGATTGTCAGGGGAAAAAAAAGTTATAGTATCTGTTCGTTTTTGTGATTGGCGTCATGTCTTCTATGTGATTGTAAAATTTATAAGGCTTCTCTTCGAAGATGAATAAGGAATGCAGTATTTCACATGGCCCCATCTGCGATCTACATATTGTGCCTCAATACAATTGTCCGCTGGTGGTCGATTTAGATTCTCTTTTCGAAGTTTAATCTGTCCTCGGCAGTGGTCTTTCTTTTGGTCTCAAGTGCGTATCCCTGCGGACTTTATAAGTGATCCTAAGTGGGCTGCAGCCAGATGCTCTCTTCCAGTTGAAGCAAGTTGGCGCGTAGTCTTTTTATTAAAGCGTTGCCTTGGGGCACCTTTTGTTCTAGCCATGTAGTGATGTTGAAAATAAAAAATCATGGTGTAAAGTGAAATAAACCAATTGTGTCTATTTCCAGGTGATAAAGGAGACCAAGGCCCACAAGGTATGTTAGAACTAGAAGTTACACATTTTAAATTATTACATTCAGGTCATTATAGGATTTGAAAGGTTCTCTTGAATATGATTTAACAACAACATAACAACAAAATACAATTTGTGCCTTTTTTAAACCTCTAGGTTATCCAGGAAATCAGGGACCAGCAGGAAACCAAGGTCCAAAGGGTACGTAAAGAGTAGCTCAAAAGTTACGTTTTTTTTTACTTTACACAACCGTGACGATTGATTATAACAAAGTTTAACAACTCAGTGAAAGTCATTCAATTGGACTGGAAGCACTATGTCTAATGCAAATATTGTCTTTCAACAGGTGAAAAGGGTGAAAATAATTATTACAGAGGTAATCTTACATTTTAATTATAGATTATAGATTTAATTATAAATAATAGATAGATAGATAGATAGATAGATAGATAGATAGATAGATAGATAGATAGATAGATAGATAGATAGATAGATAGATAGATAGATAGATAGATAGATAGATAGATAGATTAGCAGAGTCGGTTAGATAATAATGGATTATTTACGTGTAACCCCACGTCATTGTTCTTATAGCCCACTAAATAATATCGCTTTTTATATCCCAGGACCTACTGGACCTCAGGGCAATCAAGGACCACAAGGAGAGAAAGGTGAAATGAAAATAAGATATTTATAGAAATTATAAACGTGAAAAATCTATGACCCTGACGTAAACATACCTCATTTCATTGAAAGTGGTTGCAGACTCAGACCATTGTGTCATTGTTTTATTAAATACAGGCTTAAAACAAACAACTTTATCATACTATCATTCACTGTCTCCCTGCATATCTTCTGTCTGCCTCCTCTGCCTTCCTGCCTATATTTTGTCTGCATTCTCTGTCTTCCTACCTATCTTATCTTATATAATACAGACGTTACTTCAAAAAAGAAGATGATTACGTCCTACGCGTCATGCATTTAGTCATGCATATTAACCAATGACTTAAATTCTGCCAAGTCACTGGTTTTCCTGGCTAGCTCAGGCAACCCATTCCATGCTGTAATAGCACTAGGGAAGAACGAGTATTTGTACAAATTTGTCCTAGCATATGGGACGAGGAATGTGCCTTTATCTTTGTGTCTTTCAGAGTATTTTATTAAATTTTGTTTTTGTATTTGAAGATTATGGTTCAGTGTTTTATGTATTATTGCTACTTTACTTTTGAGCCTTCTGTCCTGAAGGCTTTCTAAATTTAGTGATTTTACTAAAGGTGTTACTCTAGTCAAATGTGAATATTCATTTGTTATGAATCGCACTGCTCTATTTTGTGTCTGTTCTATTTTCTTAATGTTTTCTTGAGTTGAGGGGTCCCAAACAGAGGATGCATATTCTATTATTGGCCTAACCAAGGTTAAATAACATTTTAGTTTTATGTTCTTATTTGATTTATAGAAATTTCTTTTAATAAATCCTAATGCTTTGTTTGATTTTTTTGTAGTTTCATCAATATGTGGATTCCATGACAGTTTTTCATTTATTATAACACCTAGGTATTTTGCGTTTTTAGTCTGTGTTACTGGTTTGCCATGAATAAGATAAGTGGAATTAATTTGTTTTAGTTTTTTTGTTACTCTTAACAACTGACATTTTTCTGGGTGGAAAGACATGCTCCAATTTGATTCCCATTTCTGTAATTCATCTAATTCTCTTTGTAAAATATCTGTGTCTTGTGTTGTTTTTATTGTTCTATATATTATGCAATCGTCTGCAAATAATCTGACTTTTGTTCCTGAAGTAATGCAATTTGGTAAATCATTTATGTAAATTAAAAATAGTAGTGGACCCAAGACTGTTCCTTGAGGTACACCTGAGTTTACTGTTATCGGTGTTGATTTAGAGCCATTTATTATTACAGTTTGTTCTCTCCCTATCAGAAAGTCTTTAATCCACTGATGCAGTGGACCATTAATGCCGAAATATTTTAATTTTTTAAGCAAACTATGGTGGTGAACTTTGTCAAAAGCCTTAGAAAAATCTAGTAAGATAGCATCTATTTGTTCACTATTATCTAAACCTTTTGAAAAATCATCAATTAGTCCTATTAGTTGTGTTTCACATGATCTATATTTCCTAAAGCCATGTTGGTATGGTGTGAGGACATTATGTTTGTCTAAGTGGTTTATGATGTTGCTACATATTATGTGTTCTAGGATTTTACATGTGATGCTGGTAAGTGATACTGGTCTGTAGTTTCCTGGGTCAGATTTTTCTCCTTTTTTAAATAGGGGGGTGACATTAGCTTCTTTCCAGTTCTTTGGTACTCTGCCCTGGTTAAGTGAAGCCTGAAAGAGTATTTTGAATACTGGGGCTAGCTCATTACTTAGTTCTTTGAGTAATCTAGCTGGAATACCATCAGGTCCAGAAGCTTTATTTGGTTTGGTGTTAGCTAATAGTTTTTGAATTCCATTTTCTTGTACTACTATATCTTCTATGTTGTCTACTTGGTTCAAATTCAGTAATATGTCTTTGTCTCCTGGGGCTGAGAATGCTGATGCAAAGTATTTGTTTAGAATGTTTGCTTTAGTTTCATTATCATTATGTATTATGTTATGTTCATCTTTTAATGGCGCTACGCCTGTTGTTTCCATTTTCTTAGACTTAATGTATGACCATAGGTTTTTGTTGTTGTCTTTAGATATTACATTGTTTATGTATTCACTCTGCAGCTTTCTGCTTACTTTTTGGGTTAAGTGTTTAATTTTTATATACTTTTTGTAAACTCTTTCTGCATTAGTTTCTTTAAATTTTCTATATAGGTTTTCCTTCTGTTTACAAAGCTTCTTTAGTCTATTATTAAACCAGCATTTATTTATTTTGTTTGATGTGTATTTAGTTGGTATTTGATTTTCTATAATGCTTTTAATATGGTTTTTAATGAAATTCCAGAGGTCATCGACTGGTTGGTTAATGTCTTTTTCTAATAAGAATGTTTGTTGAAAGTTTAATGCAGCTTGGTGTAGTTGTGTTAGGTTACATTTATTCCAGAGTAAGATTTTTCTTTTGGGTTTTATATTGGCTACTGCTTTTATCTGACTGTGTATTTTTATGATCTCATGGTCTGATAGACCAGGGATAATATCATAATCAACTACTAATCCAGGTCTGTTGGTTAAGAAGAGATCTAATGTGTTGTTTAATCTAGTTGGCTTTTTAATGATTTGATCTAAACTTAGGTTGTGTAAAGTTTCTATGAAAAGCTCATTTATGTCCTTAAGGTTTTGGTGTTTATCTATGGTTAGTGTTTTCCAATTTATATCAGGTTGGTTGAAATCACCCATAATCCAAAAAACTGCATTTTTATTTGTCTCTTTAAGTGTCGTAATCTGGTTACATAGTTCCTGCATGTATTCTAAACTAGAATTTGGTGGTCTTTAAATGCTGCCTATTATTAGGGATGTTGAGGTGGTATTAATTTTACAAAATGTTGATTCTATATTTTTTGAGTTAGGTAAGGTAATTTCTTCTGCTATAAGAGTGGTTTTTATTGCTAAAAGAACTCCTCCATGATTATCAGCCCTATCTTTTCTAAAAATTTCATAATTACTATTGAAAATTTCTGCATTATAAATTTCAGGATGTAGCCAAGTTTCTGTGCCTGCAATTATGTCTGGTTTCTCACATTCTAATAAAATTTCTAAGTCTGCTTTTTTGTTCCTAATGCTTTGAAAATTTATTACTAAGGTTTTAAGGTATTTTGGTGTTACTTCTTTAGTAGGTTTGTTTAGTGAGGCTGTTGTATTAATTTTAGTAGATTTAGGTTTAACAGGAGTGGATCTGGCTAGTGGTTGGTGAGTTTGGTTTGGGATGGTGTTTAGGATGTTGTATGGGTTAGAAGTGTCTGCATCAAAGGAATCAAACAGTCCTGATGTAAACTGAGGTAACCCACACGGTACACAGTGCCATGATGCATCTTTGTTGCCTAAGGCATAATACACAGGTGTATTCATATGGAGACATGATGCATGGTACCATTCATCGCAGGTGTCACATTGAATGGCTCCCTTTTTGATGGTGCATACTTTTTTGCAGATGTTGCATCTATCTTTAGATCTAGGCCCTGGATTTGACTCTACATCTCCTGCTATTAATATTAACAGTGATAGGTATTTATTTCTGCTGTGTCTGATTGAGAACTTCCATTTGTGATGGGTAATCTTCTTTAGTGTTATGGATATGTATGTTAGGTTATTTTTTAAGTTGCTTCTATCTATCTTCTATATAACCTATCTTCTGTCTGTCTCCTCTGCCTTCCTGTCTATCCTCTGTCTGCCTCCTCAGTCTTAACTCATAAGAAACATAAAACCTTATTGTTTAACTTTTTTTCTAGGTGCTAAGGGTGAAATTGGTGCTCAAGGTGAGATTTTAACGTTTTAGCAGTCTGTAGTCTATTTAGAGTAAATTAGTCATTGTATTTTTTTTTCAATATTTTAATTGGACATTTATTTTTCTTACAGGTGAGACAGGTCCTCAAGGAGAACAGGGAGAGGCTGGCCCACAAGGTAAAGACAGAAACTTCGCAGGCCTTTTTAAAATATAGATCGTAATGTGACTTCACATGACATACTCAATGTAGAAATATTAAACAATGCCTCTAATTATTCAATTAGAAAATACATATAAAATTATATATAATAATTAATATAGTAATGAAAATGACTGCAGATACAAAGAGTGTCGGAATTAAACACTAATGATGAAATTACATTTATTATTCAGGTGAACAAGGAGAGAAGGGACCCCAAGGTGAGAGAAGATTTATTGAGCTCACTAGTCATTGTGTACACGTGTTGTATCTAGCATTCCATGGGATGGTACGGAGTTAGAGCTTATATTTCATGGCATACATTTTAATACAGCTCCACTTTTTTCTCCAGGTGAAAATGGTGAAACAGGACCAGACGGTGAAAAGGGTACGTTTTGTAATAGGTCATTAATTAGCTGTGACAATGATGTCAATAGTGTTTACTAAATTGTGTTTTAAGTCATTGGCTTCAAGGCAGGTAACTCTTTCTAAATTACTATGGACAAAAACGCCGTACAAAAGATGTTATCTACTGACCTGAACATTCTTAACTATTTCCTTTGTTAGGAGACAAGACATTGTGTATTTAACATTTAAAGAAGATTCGTTGACTCGGATTTTTAAATAAGTACTTTGCATTGACCATGTTGAAGACCTTTGCATGTTAGTCCATGTACCGTAAACTCCAGAATGAATAAATGCAATATAGCCTACAAAATAGTTTCAGAAGATATCATACCACGACAAAGCCTAACATGCTATCGTTTATGGTTCACTTATATTTAAGCCTTGATGGTGGTCGACCAGCGTAGCAATAAAGCGATATAATAAAACGAATGTATATGTTATTTTAAAAACAATGGATTGATTTTTGTTTCAGGTGATACTGGCGCCGATGGACCACAAGGTATGCATACCTTAGACACCCCTTAGACATGTTTGCTTGCGCTACATTTGTTCTATAATCTTATTTAAAGTCTTCACTACAACACAATTCTAACCTGTGACTAAATATTTTCTGTGCAGGTGAAAAGGGAGAGCAAGGAGACAAGGGAGAGAAAGGTGATCAAGGTATGAGTTTAGAGAAACAGATACATATGAAATTAATTTAAAACACCAAAATGCATTTACATTTTATAGAAGTCTCATTTTTAAGCAAGCAGATTAATATAGAAAAAAAAAGTTCAATCTGCAAAAATATTACAATTTCATATTTAAGAAAAAGAAGAACGAGAACTACAATTTAAACAAAATAGATTCTTCGCCCATCTATTCCAACATCACACTTAATCCTCTAGTATATATATATATATATATGTATTATTAAATTAGAATCTTAACATTATTAACACATACATTTTTTTCTCTGTAGGTCCAAGAGGTGAAAGAGGAGAAAAAGGTAACTAGTATGTAGTAACAAGACGTTTCAGCTGCATGATTTAGTTTTATATATAGATCTAGTCTTAGAGCTGAACTCTTTCAGAATTTGTTTAGCTAAAGAAACGCTCTAGCATATGACACTCTATCACTATACCGCAATTCGAAGTTCTCCTATTTTACAATCTGTATTGTTTTTACTTTGGTTTTGTTTCATAGCCGTTGTCACACACAATCTTCTTACCTTCTATTTTTACAGTTCTCACCTGTTGTAATATTTTTCTAATCTTTTCTAAATATCAATAGTTGGAAATTCTCTCGCTACAATCCATAAAAATTTTTTTTCCTATTTCTATAGGTTCCCCAGGAGCTCCAGGATACAAAGGACAACCTGGAGATAAAGGTGAGTTCTCCACTGGTCAAAATCACACGGATATTAATTGCCCCCAAACAATAATTGTTCGCTTTCTTGACATACGAACATATACCATTAATAAATAAAGTTTTTTCGCTTACTGACACAGATATTTATTTGCCGCTTTATTAATTAAGCTAAATAAAGCAGTTTCTTTAAAAACATTTTCAATTTTCAGGTGATAAAGGAGACCAAGGACCTATAGGTAATTATTTGTTACTATTTACGTTAAGTAGAGAAACTAGACCTAACCCTAGGCATATAACACAGTAGAATAGTTATAGGTAGTATTGACCATTGGTCTCAAGTACTTTGACTATTTCAGGCAACCAAGGAGCTCAAGGCGCACCAGGACCACAAGGACCTAAAGGTAAGAAAACTAATAGATACTAATATGTATTGAATACATCTACATTTAACTAATAGAAACTAAATAAGTACATAAATAAAAGAGTTGAGACTTTGCACAATTATTTCTTGTACTTGACAAAAGAAGAATCAATTTAACAAAATAAACAATTTGTTATTAATTATAGATAATTAATTATTGTGTTTGGGAATCGAAAAAGGGAAAGGAATTGTAATTGTCTGATTAGGTAGTATAAGTTGAATTAGTCCCTTAAACGTTTGAAACAAACAATAGAAAGTTAGGAATGTGGAAATACGCAGGATTAATTTTTAGATGTTGACAATAGATAAATATCATCCATGTAATAAAGTAAACAGATTTTAAAAAGTAAATATTTCAAAATTAAATTTCTCAGCAGTAAAATTGATTACAATTTTTCTCTCAAAAAAATATCTTAAGTGTTCACATAGCTAAATGCTTAACAAAACCCATAGACTATGAAATAAAAAAAAACAACGTAATTTGACTTCAATGTTTTCATTCTCATGAACTATTTCAGGTGAAACTGGGGACCAAGGACCCGCTGGACCTAAAGGAGACTGTACTCGTAAGAAGCTCATTTACAAATTTATAGTTTTAAGAATAATTATCAATCCTGTGACTTGCCTTCAATGCAGAAAACTGGACCAAACCACTGAAACAATGTTTACTTTTGAACTTTATGACTAGAGCAATGCTATGTAAAACATACTAGAAAAAGTTAACGTATTTAGATGCCGAAACTCTAACAAACAAAAATATATTGTGTCTTATATCTTAATCTTGTATTTTACCCCCAAAAATGTGTTTATAATGACTTATTACTATATTTTCTTTTACTTTATTCCTTTACTTTTATTTACAGAAAATTGCAAGAAACCATACTATTAGATGGAGCGTATAGAAGTCCAAAAACACCTGTTGAAGAATTTTTAACTTGTTTGAATTCGATGAAATAAAGAATAATATTTATCAATGAAAAAGACATACTAGTACTTTTTTCTTTTATACTTAAGCTGAAAATGAAAGAGAAAAAGGTTCTAAGTGTTTGGTCTTTCAAATAATTAATATATGACCTCAAACTTGCTGCTAAATTAAAAGGAAAAATCATAAATAATAATAAAATTAATTAGTATATTATATATATATAGTAACAGATGACCGTAACATCATCTGCCCTATAGAGCGCAAGGTCTGAAAGGGTAGCTTTACTTTTTTTCTACTAATAGAAATATTAAATGTAATTTAGTTCACATTTGTGCAATTAAAAAACGTTTGGGAATGTGTGTGTACCCAAATAGCGTGAACAGCAGCAAGGTTTTTTAAAGTGTGGAAATGCAAATTCTGGCACCCATAAGACTCCCGTGGTAGTGCTGACTGGAATTTCTATTTGATTTGAGTTATGTCCTCTGGAGCTGAATCGGCTTCTCTTAATAAGTGTTGTGCTTTTAATCATTTCACTTAAGACAGTTTCACCTTTCAGCAAAGGAAAATGACAAAAACTATTTTTGTTTGCTTGCCTGTACAAATGATATTCTTGAATTCTGAAAGATTTAACAGGCATTTGCATTTCATATATAAGCAATCAATTGTAATAATTGTTGTATGGAAAATGAACAATTTGCCTTCCAATCTTCATTAAAAATATTGGTAACAAAGTCACAGTCAATGTCCTTCAAGTAACATAACTGTTTCTTTCTTGAGATTTTATATTCTCTCCTTTGCCTTGCCCATGCTAAGCTAGCGGATACGTTGGATTATTTATTCATAAATCAGAGCTACCCGTGATTAACTCCCCTGGTACTATCTTTTGTTGGTTTAATGTTTAAATTTTAGGCAGCTTTGTGTAAACTTTGCTGTTTTAAGTTTATGGTTCTCAGTCATAGATCGAGTTCCATCAGTTGTTACACTTGCCATCTTGTTCGAAGCCTACCCAACACTCAGACATTGTGTCTTGAATTGAGTATATTGATGTATAGCCAATAAGCAGAATCTTCGTTTACTTAAAACTTTTTATAATGAGACAGTTTCAATAATTTACATATATTTTTTTTTAATATTTGCATTTTTATATCTATATACTGTGGGCACACCTAATTTCTGTAGGTGTCGGCGGGCCGCATAAAACACCTCGGCGGGCCGCATGTGGCCCGCGTGTCGTAATTTGCCCACCCCTGATCTAGCTAGATGATGTTATAGATGACCTTTGACCTTTGCTGCACAGGGAGCACGACATGAGGCGATATGAATTGAGATTTGTTACTTGTGCATTATCTCGTCAATAAACAACGATAGTCTAAATGACTATTTCTGGTTAATTTACTTACATACTATACCAATTGTAGATAAAACAAGTAGCTATGAAACCTATGAACTAGCTGGATTAGTTGGTATGCATAATAGGTTTATTGGAAGACAATTGTTTATAAGATGCTGATTGAATATGTTACTTTGGCATGGGGTAATTTGTCAAGCATTAATACAGATGGTGATAGAAAAATAATAATAATAGTAAAAATAATAATATCTCTTAAAGATTTCAAGTCTTTAGGAATTGATAAATACCATCAGAACTTTGAAAACACAGTGACTCACCAAGAGCAATCTGTTTTAGAACAATCTGTCAGAAAATATGGGACGAACAAAAAATGGACACAATCATTAATTATTCCACTGCCAAATAAAGAAAACCTGAGACAATGTCAAGTCTAATGAACGATACGTCTGATCAGTCATCCCAGCAAGATAATGCTAAGAATAATATTCAATATTTAAGAGAAAAACTGAGGAGGTCCTTTTCGAAGAATTGCAAGCTTCAAGGCAGGTAGTAATTGAACCATTGAACAAAAAACAAATATTTAACATATTTAACATCAGACTGTTAAATAAAAAAATGTCTTCAACACTAAAAGAAATTAGCAAAACAAAAGTTCATAGACTTCAAAAAACATTTTTGGACCGGGTTTGACATGATGGCATGTGACAAGTAATGAGAGAGTTCAACATAGCTAAAAAAAAAATGTTGATGTTATCAAAGCATTATATCAAAATGAAAATAGCTCAGAACAACCCAATTGGATAAAGTTTATTGGGACATGCATAGGAGTGTGTCTCTAAACACGTATTTTGAACATATTTCTGTAACATTTGGAAACTCTCTCTCCAGATCTTAATTGTTTATACTTATTATTTTTACCTATTTATTTTTACATATTTCTTGAGCATATTATAATTTAAACGCTAAAAGAACTTACTCTGGTTTGATCACAAATGAACGGTCTATTTCAAATCTCTGGCAAGTTAATAATATAGACCTCATTTGATAAAATGCAGACAAGGCTTCCATATTACTTCAACACTGGATGCTGCAGCTAGAGCAGTTGGGTTGGGAATAAGGGCTGAAGAAAACAAAATACTAGTTTGTGAAGCAGATAGAATGAGATGTTACATACAGTTAAATGGCCAAACATTAGTAGAAGTTGACTCATTTAAATACTTAAGGTCAAGCATAACAAGAATTGGAGAATCAATAAATGAGATAAAAGTCTGTTTAAGCTTGGCATCCGCTGCTATGAGCAAACAGTGGACAATATGGAAGAGTAGCATCAGTTTCCCAGTAAAATTAAAGCTGTATTCTTTGCTACAGATCTCTTCACTTCTATAATGTTAAAACGTTGGACTCTGAACGCTGAGGCTGAAGGAAGAATCCAAACCTTTGAGAGTACATGCTACAAACAAAATGTTGGGTATCAGATACCAGGAAAAGAAGAGAACGGAGTTTGTACTTTTACAAGTCAACACTGGCTAGCTAAAAGGAGGAACTCCTCCATTCTGTGTAAAGACGAAAGCAAAGCTGGCTAGGTCATATTGTAAGACATGACTGACTGTCAGAAGTCGTCCTTCAATGCACAGTGAAAGTCGTCTAAAAAAATAGCTGGCTGGAAATCATCGTAAAAGAATGGATCCGTCGCTCTCGATATTTTGCTAAAAACAGCTGCTGACCAGGAAAAATGGAAGGATTTGGCCACGCGAACTAACACAGCACCCCAACGACGAAAGGGAAGAAATATGTAGGTATGGAGCGAATGTTAATAGGAGATAATTAAATCATTAGATTTAAATGAACCAAAATGTGATATTGTTTTAAATCTTGAAAGCATACCTCTCTGGCAGCTATGGTTGTTCACCATTAAAGTATGGAATGTATTTTGCAATCAATTTTATTGTCATTCTAACTATTAATTCAGTCTTATAAAAATGAATAGTGTATTTTCTTTATCCTGGATTTAGAACATCTAGGTTTCTTTTTTTTCAGACACTCCAATGACTCAAGGGAAATAACAATTACATTCTATTTTTTTCATTAATGATTATCAGTAATTTTTCTTTGTGGTATGGCAAACAAATGAATGTTTTGTTTCGTATATTATTTCAAAATAAAGTATAAATTAATTCAATAATCTCATCAAAATTATATTATTTGTTTTCATTTTTCTTTTTTATAATTTGACATCTGAGTTTTGGGAGCGTTTTCTTGTAGATCCTTTTTTTATTCTCTATTGACTTCATTAAAGAAAAAAAAATGTCTAATTAGACATTGGGTCATCTGTCAATTAAAATTAATGTTATAACCAGTACAGCTAAAGTATTGTAAGCGTAGTGCTCGCATTAGAATTGCCTGGGGCTAGATTACTTACATCTAACATTTTATTTTATTCGCGAGGGTCTTCAGAAAACGAAATTGTTAGACACATCACATGCAGTGCTGACTTGTACATAGGCACAATGGAGAGCCCGTCTAACACACCCAAACAAGAATCCCAAATCTTTTTAAAATCATAAAATTACCCAAATAAGTAGTAAGAAACTTTAGTTTCTTTTTATTTCTCAGAAGTATTGGAGTGTAAAGTAAATACATCTGCAGGATATAAATATAATACAATGAACACTAGTTCGCACAGTAATCCCAAACTACTATAAAGTAAGACATACTGAACATGTATCTCCATTAATCTATACTTTACGAATCTACAAATACAGCATAAGATTAAATCGTCTACTCCCTATTTAGAGTATCACACCTCAAAGGTTCAGTACATTCAAGCAGTTTTTTTTACAGGTCAATGTCAAGATGTCTTCTAGAGAATGAAAACCTAATAGAAAATAAATTAAAAGAAATCTCGTCACTAAAAAAGAAACAATTTAAAATGATTTGGGTAATAGAATAAAGTAGGTGTCAAGGTGGGTTGAAGGATTTACCTAGGGGATGACATACTCAACCGGGTTCCCCACCTCACGGTTCAGTTATTAAACTCCTGCCGGGGGTTGTAATTTGGCCGTGGCTCGTCTACTCGGGCAACCCTGACAATTTATTAGTAATATATTATGTAATTGTACATAACAAGTAATGTTAATGACTTAACATATATCAGTTAACAACGAGAGTTTAAATAACAAATGTTTAATTAATAGATGGTATAATATGGCATGGATAATGATTAGGAACATAATAATAAGTATTCAACATAAATCTATTCAACAGGCAATCACACCTTCATCACAGTGTCACAGTCCAACCTGAGCTCTCGATGCCCACAACCTAATGCCATGGATAATAGCCAAGTAGGGTCCGTGCAATAACAGTCTACAGATCAGAGGCTTAACTCTAGTAGAGCCCCAAACCTGCGTCCATAAATAAACAAAATAAGCATTCCTTGTGGCCACCATTCACAAGATTATAATACCAAATAAAGAAAAGAGGATGAATTACATAACCTAAAATAACCTAACTTAGCCAAGAATGGGAAAGAAAACAACAAACAGAGAGCTCCAGCCAAATATCTGGTACTCAAGCTAAACAGAAGCAATGACGCCAACATAGTGCGTACTTAAAAACATCGTATAAACTCATGGGCGTAGCCGGGGGGGGGGGGGGGTTGGGGTTCACCCCCCCCCCCCCCGAAATGAAATCTCCCCCGCAGGGGGGGGGGATCGGAATTCAGTAATTGATTTTTAGCGGACCCCGTAAGGGGAAAAAGCCGCTATTAGATTTGTGCAAAATGTCAGTCTGTCCGTCTGTCACACTCAGATCTCGAAAACTAGAAAAGATATTAAAAATATTATTTCACCATTAAATGCGGCTTGAAAGGTTTAGGTGCAACGGCTACTTTTGGTTTTCTAAAAGCAAACCGTTTAATTTATAAAATTAATTATGCAAGCGAGTTTTTCATAAAGGTACACCAATTCTAAAACAATAACGTAAATGTAAGGGAGGCAATGTAACAAAGATGGACAATTTTTGCATACTGTTAGTATCACTAAGTCAAATATTTTTATAAAATGTACTAGAAATGTTTACAACAAATATAAATATTAATTAAAAGTGTTTTTTTCTGGTCAACTAGCTGCTAAAATTAAAAGAAAACATTTATGTTTGTTTACAAAGGCTAAGAATGCACTTAGTATGTAAATATCACGCACATTTTTTAAAATGGACTTTTTATGCAGCGACTTTAGTGTAGTAGCGTAAAGCCCGGCCTTGACATTGTGCTAAACTAATTTCTTAAACTTTTTTAAAAAAATCAGATTTTATTTATTTTTTGTTTAGTGCCCTCATCAGAATAAAAAAGGTTTATTTTTGTGCGTTTTGTAGGTCTGTACTTCACGATTAGATAAAAAAACAACAACTCTAAAAGCTATTGAAAATCTGATTTACCCTTTAATGTTCCTCCCGTAAGATCTCAATAGTTTTAAGTATCTAAAATTGATTGTTCCGGATTTTTTTTGTGCAATACTAATCAACGCCAACAAATGTTTGTTTGCTCTTCTAACTTATATTACATTTAATTTCCATGCTTAAACGTTGTAAAAACACATTATCAATAATATGTTGTTCCGTTTTTTATGTAAATAGCATATTAATGCTAAATCAAAATCTCTATACTGACTTATATTTCATTAAGTGTAAAAATGTTCCGGATATTGTTTTATAAAAAATGAATTATGTCAAATGATTGTCTGAAATCGCATAATTGATTAATATTACACTTATATTATTTGTCAATGCATCACTATAATTTGATTATCAATATCAAATTGTTCCGTTTTTTAATCTTTAAACAAATTTTAAAAATATCGACAATAGCTTGTTCAGGGCTTTAAAAAAAAGTAATTTACTAGAATTGATTACTTAAAATCACTTTTTAGACATTTAATTTTCTTGCTGAAACATAACATAAAAGTTTAGTAATCGATAAAGAATGTTCCGGATTTTGTTTTGAAAAGAAATCGACTTACATTACTTACATTTTCTTACAAATCATCGCCAGAATTTTCCGAATTTATTTAAAAAACTACTAATGCCAAATAACTGTTTCAATTCCCTCTTCTAATTAATGAACAAATAATCTTCTCATTTACGAAATAATATTATTCCGGATTTTTTTGAAAAATATTTTAACTCATTTCTCTCTTACAGTACAATTAATTTTCTACCTAAACCATAAAAAATCTAATTATCGTTAATATTATGTTCCGACTTTTAAGGAAAACAACATCCAAACACCAAAGTAAGGTATGAATATCTCTCCACATGGCTGTAGTACATCTAATTTTTATACGAGACCATCCAACAAATTTAATTAACGGTATTACATTAATCTGGAATTCTCTTTTTCTTTTACTATTTATACAAACATCCGGGACAATCTATTATATAAACTTAAATCAATTGTGTTCATACCTAAAATTATTGCGATGTTTTGAAACGTAAAATAAAGGTTAATCAATTTTGTATAGCTTTTAGTTGTTTTTTTATATTAAGATGACGGACAGACAGACTGACAGACAAAACGCAAAAACAATGATCCTCTTTAAATAAATTCTATTACAACTCAGTGCACCAATGTCTATGAACCCTCGTTAAATATCTCGTGTAAATAAAGACATTTTTTTTATGGTACCGGTACTAGCCTATTGTGAGGTAATGGAATTTTTTTTTCTTTGACGTCATATGAATGGACTCTTTAGATGTAATGCTAAAAGAACGCACTCGGTGCACCAATGTCTATGAACACTCGAAAAATTGCTCGTATTAATGAAAACATATTTTAGTCTAACTAAGCCGTGTGACGTAGTGTTTTTTTTTCCTTTGACGTCACATGGAATGAGCTCTTTAAATGAAATGCTAAAAGAACGAACTCGGTGCACCAATGTCTATGAACACTCGATAAATGGCTCGTATTGATAAAGCCGATTTTTAGTCTAGCTAGGCCGTATGACGTAGTGTTTTTTTTCCCTCTGACGTTATATGGAAATAATTCTTCAAATGAAATGCTAAAAGAACTCGGTATAGTAATGTTTATTAAGCCTCGTTATGTGACTCGCATTTAAAAAAGGAATGATATCTTGATTTAGATCTAATCTAGATTTTTAGCGGCCCCCGTAAGTTTAAACTAGATCTAGATTTTTATTACAGTATATCTAGATCTGGATTTATATTCTAATTAAAATTATTTTAGAGTCTAGATCTAGAATTTCTAGATTTAGTTTAGACTAAAATAGACTAGATTAAGATGTAGAATTTCAATTTCTAGACTTAAAGTGTAGATTTTGATTTCCAAACCTTTTTGATAATATTGCAATGTTATAATAGGGCCTATACTAAAACTAATATACTATTTTCAAATTTAATGTTGCATTCGGTCTACTGATAGATTATCTAGGATATTTTTTTTTACACAAATCTTATCTAAATTACAGCTACATTATTCCAAGTTTATATTTTAGATCTCGATCTAGTAGATATAGATCTTAAGAGTGTTAAATCAGAAGTTTAATTTAGGTAGATCTACATCCTCATTCTAGTTCCATTTAAATAAAAATGCCGATATATCTGTTGATAGGCCTAACTGTGCTGAGACATCGAAGTAAAAGCACGATATCTCTGTTGATAGGCCTAACTGTGCTGAGACATCGAAGTACAAGCACGATATCTCTGTTGATAGGCCTAACTGTGCTGAGACATCGAAGTAAAAGCACGATATCTCTGTTGATAGGCCTAACTGTGCTGAGACATCGAAGTACAAGCACGATATCTCTGTTGATAGACCTAACTGTGCTGAGACATTGAAGTACAAGCACGATATATCTGTTGATAGGCCTAACTGTGCTGAGACATCGAAGTACAAGCACGATATATCTGTTCTTTTCTTTTTTTGTTTTTTAATTACAAACCTCCAGTAGGACGACGGGGGAGGGGGAGCATGCACGGTTTGAACCAAGGACCATCGATAAATCCGAACGACAGTCCAGCACGCAAACTAAACGACCAGGCAGGGTTCATACCCTGCTTGTTGCCATCCTCCATCGTCTAGCGCGAAGTTAGTTATTTTAAACTTAGAAGAAACACCCGAAACATGTAAAACAAAAAACAACATTTTTTACAACGGCAAATGAATCTTTGAAACATTATTACTTTTGACCATCGAAATTAAATAACCTCTTGAATATTCTTTGCGAATAGGCAGATCCGACAGGGATCCGACTTCGACGGGGGCCGCCTCTGAGTTTGTGTAACACAAACTCTCTTTGTAATCTTGTTTGCTTTGATTTTGTTTATTTTGGTTGATATTTTAATACTATACCATCACTTGCCCCAGCGTAGCTAAGGGGTTTTGAGTTTAAAACCCCTACATGAGGTGTTTGAGTTTAAAGCCCCCCTACCAGGGGGGTTTAAGTTCAAAACCCTTATGTCAACTGGTTGCTGAGATTTATTATCTCTTGGTATAGCCAGAATAGACTTAATGGAAACAACACTTTCAAGCTCTTAATGTGTTTAAACTTAAACCACCAAATTCAATAATCATTAATTATAAATCTGAGAACTTCTATGTGTGATGATGGGGAGTAATTGCCCTGTGTGTTGCTTTGTGCTGGTTTTTAGGAAAGATTTTCCAACCTGTAAATAAATGTATACATTTTAAAAGTTGAGTAAGAAACGGTAAGGTTTATGGTAGTGTTCCTCAAATCTTTTACCTTTGACACCCCCAAGCAAAAAAAAAATTATTTTGCGACCCTCTTTGCTTGCTGGATATTGTTCCCCAAGTAGAGTCTGAGAGCGTAATCTCATATATAACAAAAATGAGAAATCCTGTTATCTAGTAGTATGATAATTAAAAGTAAAAAAAAAAAATTAAGTTTCCCTTTCAGGCCTTGCGAACTTTAGTGCAGATGATCTTAAGGTCATCTGTTTCTTTGGCCAATGGTTAAAAAGCAGGGTGTCATGTGACAAGCACAACGACCAACCACATTTGCTTTTGCCAAACTTAAATCAGGAAACCATTTTAGGATGCTCCTGAGTCCACCCAGCTTTAATGGGTACCTGGCTTTAGTTAGTGAAGTTAAAGGCGGTTAGTCCCTGTGCTGGCCACATAACACCCTGCTCGTCAATCGATGGCCATAGAAACAGATGACAGTATGGTAATTCTGTGATGTAGAACGTTTCTATAACAGCTTATCTTTCTCAATAGAAATGAAACCGTAATATTTTGAAACTTTAGTGGGAAAAGAATATTGATGGAACGATAAGAATACTATTTTAAAAAAAACAACTAATGCTCTAGTAATACTTAAATCCAATGCTCATTTTAAAAAATAAAAATCCAAAATAAACACAAAATAAAAGCGACGTATAAGGGACACAACAAAGTATTTATAGCTTATCATATAATATATTTGATATCCTCCCTTGCATTGTTACAAATAATTAAGAATAAAAAATGATTATTTTTTTATTTATTTTTTTGTGAACCAATACGCTATACTTAAAGAAATGTGATGAAGAGAATAATAGGACCCTTTTTATTTGTCTACCCTCACACACATTTTATCATGCTATCCTACTCATAGATAAATTCAGCCTCGGATCCGTCCTACTATTCAATGAGAAGATATCATGTCCAAAGTCAGTATCAAATAGGAACATCGGACAGATTTTTCATCGTGAGGTGTTAACATGTATTTCTTTCAAGTTGTTTTCTTTTTGCCGATAAATGACTTAATCAAGGATGGACAACTTTTCACAATCGAGGGCCGCATTAAAAACATTTTGGGAAGGAAGTGGCATATGTATAATGTACTTACAACTTTAAAAAATGCGCTAGCTAAATGTGTGTCTTATAATATATACATTTACGTTTCATTTTTTTTACAATATCAGTAGAAGAATTACAAAGTTAACGAGTTCTTAAACTAGTTTTACGATAACTTTTTAAAATTGTGTAATGGTCTTTTTACATCACAACATTTCACCACAAATCTACAGGTTTACTTAATGCGAAGTATTTTACTTGTGGAAAACGTTCTGGAACTGTGGAAACAAAACAAAATTTTATCCTTGAGACTACTGTTAAATTACAGTCAGTCGGCATCGATCTGTTATTACGCTTGGCTTTTTTTTTTTTTTTACACAAATGTATTTGGACTTAAATAATGTGAAAGTTGAGAAGCAAAGCTTTCTAAAGTTTGAATTACAGCTTCTGGCACTTTTTGTAGAAAAACGTCTATTTCAGTTCTTAATTACCTGATTCTGCTTTTCCACTAAATGGTCAACTGAGGATATTGAGAACTGGTTTCAAGCTCTCAATGTCTTAAAATTCTTTTTCAAAATCCACAATCAAGGAATCCAAATAAGTCTTGTACTTTTCATTCAGTTCACTAGAATAGTTACACCTTTCACCTCTGATGAATAGCACAAAGTCTGTCTTCCACTCTTCATAGTAGATATTAGTAACAAAGTCACAGTCCACGTCCAACACAAACAATTACTTCTTTGAGATTCCATATCTCAAGTGCTTCTGAACTGAATACCTCTGATAAGTTTGGCCAATGAGAAATGTTTGATATTCAATGCAGTTTGGTACAAACTTTCCCGTATTGAGGTTATGGTGGAGATATTGTTCTTTAATATGTTAACAAAAAAGTTTTCTCAGTCAAAGTATGGGCTCCATTTGTTGTTACTGACACTATTAGTTTAGAGTGCCAGTTGAGGCGATAAGTTTTGACTGATGTTACAATATGCTTACTTGATGCTATAATGAGATCAGGGCCGGTCTTATGCCACTGCAACCTATGCGGCCGCAGTGGGCCCCGCACTTTCATTGGCCCCGCGCGATGCGAATTCTATGTGTAAATTATTAAATTAAACAATTTTAACTGGAATTCTCCTGAAATTATAAAAATTAAAAAACTAGTTATTTTTATATAAATTAAAAATAAATGACATCTTTTACCAACAGTTATCAGCCTTTGACAATGACCTTTCGGTAGATTATTTTCGTAGTACAATGATATAGAGAACTCTATAGACTTTTTATTAGCAAATTTTGCATTTTTTGTCGAAAAAAATGTTAATTTAAAGTAAGTAGCAAAATTATCATGACATAGGCCTATATCAATTCTATTTTAGCAATACATTTTATAAAAATTTTAATAAACAAATTATGTATTTTATTATTTTAAACACATAGCATTTATTGATTTGACCAAGGCCTTTGACCTTGTTAGCAGAAGCGGTCTGTTTGCTGTACTAGAGAGAATCGGCTGCCCAAATAAGTCAAGAAAACTAGTGTCAGCTTTTCACGAAAATATGCAGGGCACTGTTCTGTTTGAAAGTTCTTCCTCCAGGCCATTCTCCATTAAGAGCGGTGTAAAACAAGGATGTGTACTGGCCTCTACACTATTTGGCATCTTCTTCTCAGTCGTACTAACCAGTGCTTTTAAATCCCTGGAAGACGGAATATATATCCATAGCAGATCCGATGGAAGGCTCTTTAACCTGGCACGTCTTAAAGCCAAAACGAAAAGGCGTCATATCTTGATAATGGAGCTGCTGTTTGCCGATGACGCGGCACTCGTATCTCACTCACAAGGAGGTCTACAGAAGCTAGTGAACGCCTTAGCAGCTGCTTGTCAAGAGTTTAGCCTTACTATAAGTCTCTCCAAGACCAAAATCCTGGCACAAGACGTCACAGAAATACCTATAATACATATTGGGAACCACACCCTTTCAGTGGTGCAGGAATTTACCTACTTGGGTTCAACAATTGTCAGTAACCTAGACTTAGACATCGAGCTGACAAAAAGGATAGGAAATGCTACCACAGCATTGGCAAAACTCTCCAAGCGCGTCTGGGAAAATGGTAAATTGACCACAGCGACCAAAATCCTAGTCTACAACGCCCGTGTTGTGAGCACTCTCCTTTATGAAAGCTGGTCAACATACATGTACCAAGAGCACAGATTGAATAGTTTCCACTTGCGCTGCCTGAGACGCATAATGGGCATCTCTTGGAGGGATCATGTCTTCAATCAGAAAGTTTTGAGATTGGCCAATATGAACAGCATGTATGCTCTCCTGACACAATGAAGATTACGCTGGCTCGGACATGTCACCCGCATGCCCGATGGTAGAATCCCGAAAGATATCTTATATGCTGAGCTTGTGGAAGAAGTCTGACCCAAGGGCCGCCCAAGACTAACATGTAGAGATGTCTGCAAGCGAGACGTGAGAGCCACAGGCATCAGCGAAAGAATGTGGGAAAACATAGCCAAAGACCGGATTGCATGGAGACAGACTGTGCGTGCTGGGACAACCCTTACTGAGAACAAAAGAATTAAAGCGGCCTTAATCCAGAGGGAAAAAAAGAAAGCTGCCCTGTCCGCTAGCATTGAATCAGAGGCTTACACATGTACGAATTGTGGCAAAGTCTGCCGTTCTACAATTTGCTTGATTAGCCCCGTCTCAAGATTAAGTCAAAACCAGTGACTCGTGTGGGTGCATCCATTGCCTTTCGAGACAAAAGGAGCCATATATATATTTATAAATTGTTTAAACTTGTACTTTTTGATTAAAAACCAATTTTACATGGTATAGTAAAGTTATAAACTTATAAAGAAATTATTCATTAAACGGAACCAACTGATAATATACTTTTATTGTTATTTTTTTTAAATATTATTTTATGCATTAAGCTGTTTAGAGTCTAAGTGAAGCATTGGGCTGCATCAGTACTTCCCCATCGTACACTTTTCACTGGCAATGTCTCTCGGGTCCATGTCCACTTTGCCTTCTTTTCTTTTATATTGCTTTCTTCCATGTTTACATTGGTCTCGCAGCCTTTATCTTTTCATATCTTTCATTGGTATAGCTAGCTGCAATGTTGTTAATTTTTTAAGTAGATAAATGAAGCCTTGTTCAGGCGCGTATAAAATGATGAGACATGAAATAACCTATAAATTAATGTAAGTACTAGATACACAGGCTTCTAATCCAATTGTTTTAGGTCAATTCCATTTCGTTTCTGTAACTTTTCGTTCATATGGCCCGTGTAACGAGTGTCGAAAGTTAAAATATCCCGCAGGTATTTATAGGTAGTGCATCACTTTCAAAAGGTATGTACTTCCCATTTTTGTATTGGTATTTGGGCAGTTTATTATATACTGTATTCTTTTGAAAGTGAAAACCTGGATTTTCTGTTGTTGTTTTTTTTTCAACTCCCATTCTCGTATACTGATTTATCTATTGTTAAGTAAGTGTATTCTATCAAAATGAGCTAGTCCAGATATGCACAAAATACGGCCTGCGGGCCACATCTGGACCAGAGAAACGTCGGCACAAAGGGTAGAATTTCCTCTCCACAGAAAGGAGAAGTTGGAAAAAAATATTTCCCTACGTTAGGGAATTCACTTTTTATGGATTGGTACCTTTTAAAAAAACATTTTTTTAAATTTAGAAATAAGAGCTCTTTTAAAGAATATAACATTAAAAGTCTATCACTATAGTATCTGCTTAACGCTACTCGTGACACGATTTATCTAATGACTATCTCAACATTTGAAAGTTCCTGTGGCTAATAGTAGGACAGTATGTCTTACATACCGGTTATCTCTCACTGATGTCACGTTTTATAGGATGGAGATCTATAGACATTCCAATCAGATGTAAATGACATTTTAAAGTGATATTTGTTACAAAAAGGTATCTTCTGTTGTTGATGTTCCCGGTTCAAGTGTCTTATGTAGAAGTTATTGCCTACTGTTTGAACCCGGATATAAGATGTGCATTTAAATAATACCACCACGTAGGTAGACTATTCATTTAATATTAATGATGCTGTCTAATGATATATACATGTGTACAATAAAGGTTTTATTTTAATTATAGCATTTCTAATCGAAGTGCTCTGACAATTCAAATTTTTAAATTTTTTTTTACATTTCCACTATTACATATTTTTTCCCTCCTCGCCAGGTCGGAGGGGGAAAGGTCATCATTTACCTTCAACCAATCTTAGGTGACAACAGCCAACACCAGATAGCCAGTGGCTTTAAAGATAGACACACGCAGATACAAACATTAATATCTAACTGTATATGGAATGGGTTAGGATTAGGGTTAGGGGGGACAGTAGTAAGACTACTGCTCTCTGGCAAACTCCTGCAGCCACCTGTCCCCAAATTGTGATGGCTCGCCATCCCTTTGGACCCGGTCAGTATGGAAGAGAGGCGTGTGCTGACGTGTGGGCAGCCCAGCACTCGCAAATTTACCGCCCAGGCTTTCCCCCAGCAATGGAGAGGTCACTCCATCTCTGACAGTAATATCTTTGAAAAAAAAACACGGAGAGTGGTAGTTACCGGTGATAAGTTCCTAGCTGATTGGCGTAAGCTGGAACGCCAGGGACCACTCTTGACGGTAGGAGGGGCTTTTTAGCCTCACTGGATATCTACTGCCTGCCTTAAGCCGAGCAGCCCTCGGACAATAAAGTGCTATCCTGCCACAGCTTGCCGCACCACTGGGTGCTTGGTGCTAAGACAAAATCAAAAAGCAAGCTGCTCACCATCACCTGCAAATAAAATCAAAAGAAACCCCTCAACATTAATGCGTTTAGCAAGCTGGAACATACGGACAATGTGTCCTGGCTTCAATACTGACCCTGAACTCGTCACCGACATGCGACAAACAGCTATCATCGACAGAGAACTCAGCAGACTAAACATTGATGTGGCCTGCCTGCAAGAAACCAGAAAGCAACTATACATTCTACTGGCAAGGAAAACCAAAACAAAGCCCTAGAATACATGGCGTTGGCTTCGCAATTAGAAACAGTCTCGTCCCCTGCATTGCAATGTTTCCCATTGGCAATGAAAGAGTAGCACACATGAAATTTGCACCACCGCAAGGCAAAGTTAATATAATCTGTGCTTACTCACCAACCCTTGCTGCACCGGAAGAGGACAAAGACAGATTCTTTCAAGCTCTAGAGGACGTAATTAAAAGTATTCCAAAATCCGAGCACCTCTATATAAATGGAGACTTCAATGCCCGTGCTGGTGATGGAAATGATGCATGGCCAAAATGCTTGGGACCTCATGGTGTTGGCAAAATAAATGACAATGGCCAAAGGCTACTCGAGTTCTGTAGCTCTCATGAACTGTGTATAACAAATACATTCTTCTCTGACAAGGAATGCCATAAAGTCTCTTGGCAGCACCCACGCTCAAAAAGGTGGCACCAGCTTGACCTCTGCATAACCCGAAGGATGGATCTGAAAAGTGTCATCCACACCCGTTCATACCATAGTGCGGACTGCAACTCAGACCATTCACTAGAGCTAAGCAAAATCAAGCTACTTCTCAAGAAGGCTTACACTTCCACTCAACCCAGAACTAGGCGAATTAACGTCAACCATGTAGGTGACCCAGAGAAGTGTGCACTCTTTGGCGAGCTCCTGAACAGTTCAATCCCCTCGTTAAGTGATGAAGAAGACATCTCTATCAGATGGGAGAAATTAAGAGACGTAATCTACAGTTCGGCAATCACCGCCTTTGGGCCTCAAAAACACAAAAATGTAGACTGGTTTGAGGCGAATCTAGCACATATGGAACCTTGCATCGAGAAAAAACGATCTGCACACCTCGCTCACAAGACAAAGCCAAGTCCAAAATCTTTGGAGGCCTTCAAAAGTGCTAATAAAGAGGCGAAACAAATGGCTAGAAAATGTGCTAACAACTTTTGGAGGGATACTACCTGCAACAGAATCCAAGACAATCTCCACTCAGGAAATAGCAAAGCTCTATTTGATGTCATTAAAGCGGCCCTGGGTCCAACAGTGTCTAAGCCTGCCCCCCTTCTATCCAAATCAGGAGAAAAAATTACAGATCAAACCAAGCAGCTAGAACGATGGACAGAACACTACCTCGAAGTCTATGCCACACAGAATACAGTAGACGATGTCGCCCTGGCTTCTCTAACAGATCTTCCAGTACTGGAATGCCTAGATGAGCTTCCGAGCCTTAGTGACCTCAAAAAAGCAATTAACTGCTTAAAAAATAGAAAATCACCTGGGAGTGATGGTATCCCAGTGGAAGTAGTGAAAGTCAACGAATCACTCCTGCTCCCTGAACTCTATATTCTCCTCTGCCGCTGTTGGGAAACAGGTCATGTCCCACAGGACATGCGTGACGCAACTATAGTCACAATATACAAGAACAAAGGGGATCGGAGTGACTTCAACAACTATAGGGGTATCTCTCTCATCAGTATAGTGGGCAAAATCTTTGCTAGAGTGGCATTATTCAGGCTGCAGGTGATAGCTTCTAGAGTCTACCCAGAGTCTTAGTGTGGATTCAGGAGCGGTACATCCACTATAGACATGATATCTTCTCTACGACTACTGCAGGAGAAATTCAGAGAGACAGACCCCTTTACATTGTTTTTGTTGATTTGACTAAAGCTTTTGACATGGTCAGCAGAAGTGGCCTTTTCAAACTCCTGAGGAAAATAGGTTGCCCTCCCAAACTACTGAAGTTAATTGAGTGTTTTCACGAGGAAACTAAATGTACTGTCAAATTCAATGGAGCCCAATCAGCACCTTTTGAGGTTTGCAGTGGTGTCAAGCAGGGATGTGTGCTCGCACCTACTCTGTTTGGCATATTCTTCTCCTGTCTACTGCATTATGCGTACAGCGACATAAACGAAGGTGTGTTTCTCCATACAAGATCCTCTGGAAAACCATTTAATGTATCAAGGCTGCGGGCAAAAACCAAGGCTAGGAAGCTACTCGTCAGGGAACTCCTGTATGCTGATGATGCAGCTATTGTGGCTGATTTTGATATTCAGCTACAGTCCATGGTTGACAAACTATCTTCTGGTTGCCAGAAGTTCGGCTTAAACATCAGTCAAAGCAAGACTAAGATACTTGTCCAAAACACAAACACTGCACCTCAAGTAAGCATTAATGGCCAACCACTAGAAATTGTTGATCATTTTTGTTACCTTGGCTCCATCATATCCAACAACACTCTACTGGATAAAGACATAAACAACAGGATAGACAAGGCAATGGCCACCATGTCACGGTTGCAGAAAAGAGTCTGGGACAACATATTGCTGGCTAGCAGTACTAAAGCCCTAGTCTACCGGACCTGTGTGTTGAGCACCTTGCTGTACGGAAGTGAAACATGGTCAACCTACTCAGGGCAGGAAAAAAAGCTGAATGTCTTCCACCTCCGATGCCTAAGGCGGATCTTTAAAATAAGGTGACAAGATAAGATAACCAATGAGGAAGTGCTACATAGAGCAGGATGCCAGGACATCCGCTCTGTTATCAGCAGCAGACGCCTTGGCTGGCTTGGCCACGTTCGTAGAATCCCAGTAGGTCGACTTCCACAGGACATCCTGTATGGCGATCTAATAGAAGGCAGAAGAGCCGCTGGTCGCCCACTTTTACGTTATACGGATGTATGCAAACGCGACATGAAGCTCTTCAAAATCGACACTGGCAACTGGGAAGAGGTGGCACTGGACAGATCCACATGGAGAGAGAGCATAAAGGAAGGGTCACAGATTGCAGATGTCATACACAACAGAAGCAGAAAGAAGGGTGAAAATGCAACGGCGCCTGGTGATTATATATGCCCAACCTGCGATCGCAGCTGTGTATCAAGGATTGGCATCTTAGTCACACATAAAGTTGCAAAGGGAAAAGATCGTCTCTCGAGACGTAAAATGCCACAGAGTATATGGAATGACTCATTAGAGATGGACTTACTCATTGATGGTCACCATTATTCTGCAGATAGCTCTATGCTGTTTATTTGGATATCTAGAATATATTTCTGTGGACAGCTTTATGTCGTTTTTTTTATAGCTAGAATATATTTCTGTACAAAGTGATATGACAATTTTCACAAAGCTTATATCAGCTCTAATGGGTACCTGACTTTAGTTGGGAAAAGTAAAGGCGGTTGGTCGTTGTTCTGGCCACATGACACCCTCGTTAACCGCAGGCCACAGAAACAGATGACCTTTACATCATCTGCCCTATAGATCCCAAGGTCTGAAAGAGGAACTTTATTTTTTTTTAAATAAACTCAACCCGTCTCTATTGTCCTCCTGGTCTTTCTTGAAAATCAGGACATTAAGATAAGTGCACCCTGTGTATTGTTGACGTTCGATGATTTAAATGCTTCATTTGTAATTTGTTAATTAATCATTAATAAAAACAGGAAAAGAAAACCTAGACATATGTATGCCTCTCTATGCAATGTTTACACGCCAGTATAAATCTACTCAGAGTATATAAAATTGTAGTTTGGTTATATAGATTTAGCCTTGGCAACATTACAAGATAGTAGTCTAGACTATAATACTGGATCTAGATAGATGAAAAATCGCATAAAATGTAGTCAGCACCTAGTTAACTCTGGGTAATATTGTTCGCTAATCAATTGTAAAATCATTTCCTTGTGGTTGTACTCCTTGCCACCTGTTGAATAGCATTAGAGTCCTTAAATATGTCATGTGATGTTTTTTTTATTTAAAAGCATGTATTTATTAATCATAAGTTTAAAACTTTTACAAATATTTTGTTTGCGACAGTGGCGTAGACAAGAGATAAATGTTTAATTAGAAAAAAAAATATCCTCTTTTCCGAAAATCTGCTTTTCTAGTAAATGTACTTATGTATAGTCTATCCATTCAACACATTGATGATACAGTCATGGGAGTTCCTTACCCTAACACTGGCCCTAAACTTAAATTTCACTCTATAAGAAATTAAGTTTTTATTCAGAATTTTTTTTTTTTGTAAATTGAATAGTCAAGTCAAAAAATAAAACAAAAATACTTTTATAAATTTTAACTTTGTATATTTTACTAATTTTACGTGTAAAAATATCATTTCATTATCTATTTCAATAAATTTCAAAACTTTAAAATTTGTTATATTTTAAAATTCAACCAATTTAACCTTTAATGATTATTTTATATGAATGGAATTAAATAATTTTAGCTCACAAAACAAACCCATTGCTCGTTTTTTTTTTGTTTGATAGACAATCATTGTAATAAATGTTGAAACTATGAATGTGATAAAGACGTCCTCAGTGGACGTTGGTAAAGAGACCAGAACGACTTTTGTTTTCGGTAGAACCAGAAAGTGAGCAATTAGTTCATTTTAATAATGATAATGATGATGAAGTAAACTAAAGTTCCTCTTTCAGACCTTACCACGATGTAACGGTCATCCGTTTCTGTGGTCCATGGTTAACGAGTGTGTCGTGTGGCCAGCACAGCCGCCTTTAATTTTCCCAAATAACGTCAGGTACCCATTAGAGCTTAGTGAACTTAAGATTTCCTAAAGATCTCGAAATAAAAATAAATCCTAGTATTCACCAGAATTCGAACCCAGAAACCCTCGGCTCGGAAGCCAATCGCTTCATCACTTTGCCCTCTCCCCCTTCCATAAAAAACAATAGTAATAATAAGTTCAGAGGCTGTTAGTTCTTCAATGACGTTTCAATTTAGTTTTTGATTTAACGTTGTGCTCCATTGATTTGTAACAACTCTGTTTGACACTAGATGCACTGATGAAATGCTGAGGAGCCCCTCCATTTTCTAACATTTCCTGATCAAGGATGATAAATCCGACGTGTCGTATCTTAAGGCCCTAATCTGTCAGTACACTGCGTCATCGTTGACTGACGTTTAAATGTGTAGCTCTCATCTAATATCTCTAACAAAGAAACAAAAATGGGCTCAGCAAAGTTATACCAATCTATAAAAAGGGTCACCTTCGGTTTGCACTGTCACATAAGGTCTCTTGGTAAGTCACATAGACCTACATAAGTAATAAAAAAGTACAATAGTATTTCTATTGTGAACTTTTCTTCTAGTATATATTAATATTGGCTGTAAGTAGAAAGTTGATTAACATTGGCGATGTGAAGCTGCGTCGAATGTGTATATATATTGGATTGTTTATTATTTATTCTAGAAAATTCTATAGTGATATTAAGTGTAAGTGTCAATATATTTAAAAAAAATAAGTAGGCTCTTTAATAAAACTAAGTGATTTCTCTGTTATTACAAAAGTATATAGTATTCATTGAAGGACATATACAACGTCACTGGTCTTGGAGTTTGTTTAACCTTAGAGTAGCTACTTGTATTTTATTGAGTAGTTCATTTTAGTCTAATATACGACCTGCCCTCCTAATTGATGATCATAGGACTATAACAAGCATGCGCATGTCTGACCCAGCACCAAATAAATATCTTAACTATTGAGATTATTTTTTTATTTTTTTTTGCAGGTTCTCTTTTATTTTAGGTCTTCAATTTAAATGGTGCCCAAAATGGACGACGTCCAGAAACTGTACATCGGTGAGCCCAAAGCTAACCCTCAGACCAACTCATCCATGAAATGTTACGTCAGGGCTATGTACGTCCTCGTGGCTTGTCTGACCTTGGCCTTCACTCTGGCCATCTTCTTCTGTTATATGGAGATCACACAGCTCAGGACCACGGTAGAACATCTGCAGACAATGGAGTACATCGAGGCCAGAGTCGGCGATCAAATGACGTCATCTAAATCAAGCATAAGTGGCGCAGAAAACAAATCAGAGGCGGATAAACTTTTGACAAGGAGCAAAAGACAAAGCTATTCACAAACAGCAGTTACGGATGGATACCTTACAGTGAGTATTCAGGATGGCTGGTTTACAAGTAACAGTCAAGGTCTAGTTCATTTCAAACTAGGATTACATAATATAAAAAATAATATTATAGTGAATATTTTTTAACGAACACATTGAGTTGTATTCGATACTTTGAGTCAAGAGTGTGTTAGAAGTATATTTGATATTGAGCCTATTAAGATTACAAAAATTTTCTTTTTCCATCTCTGTTGTTGCTGGTGATAAGAATCTATACGTGTTTTGTTTGTTTTCTTTAGGCTGAAGTACTAGATGCGTATTGCAAAAAGACTCAAAACTATTGTGAAGCTTACGGCCCTGCAGGTAACTTCTTTTTCTTATCTTTATAATGTACAGACGTTACTTCAAAAAAGATGATTACGCCCTGAGCTATTTTGTTTAATTAGATTGTATAAAATGTCTATGTATGTTAGCAGTGCTTTTTTTTCGAGTTGCATTGTTTAATATTTAACTATTAATAAATTAATAATTAACTTTAAAATACAACAAAAGTAACTGTTTTCCCCACGTTGAAAAAGGTGCCGGTACGCCGTACCGGTGCGTACGTTACAAAAAAAAAAGCACTGTATGTTAGAGAGTTTGTCCTGAAAGATGTTTAATACTAAGTTGTCTTATTTACTGATCTGTTAAACCATAGACAACTCCTTATTTTGTTAAACCATAGACAACTCTTTATTTTGTTAAACCATAGACAACTCTTTATTTTGTTAAACCATAGACAACTCCTTATTTTGTTAAACCAAAACATCTACTTATTTTGTTAATCCTTAAACAGCTCCTTATTTTCGTCTGTGTTTTACTTTTTTAAAGTTAGTTTGCCGACTTATACAGCTATTGCGAATCTCGTAGGCTATAGTTAACAGCTTCGTCCTGTCCTGGCAGTCCAAAAAAAAAAAAGCAGATCGCTGATGTCGTTTGGGATCAGCAATGTCACATGATCTGCAAGAGAGTAAACCACCTTAGGGTCACCTTAGGGTCATCAGGTCCTATTTTTTTTTAATCAGGATTTCATGCCGAAGTATTTTCTGTGTGTGAAATTTGATTCAGAGTCTTCCTTTTCTGAGTTGGATAGACAACCAAAAGGCTAAAGAGACCAACATGCCGGAAGTTTTCGAGTTTAAACAACAATTACTCCTCGCTTTTGCCCCTCCTTTTGTTAATATGTAAGCCACAAAGGAGTTGGACTGATTGTCAGAGGGTATGTGAGACGCATGGGGGCGGGGTGGTGAATCGCTTGGTTTCCGAACCTGCGGTCCTAGTTTCAAATCTAGGTGAAGAATGGGATTTTGAATTTTATGATTTTTAGGGTGTATCTGGTGTAGTGTAACACCATTACCACTTCCGGCTCTAAAAAATTAATTATATAAAAGCTCACATTATTGATCTAAAATATCCCTTAGCAAGTTTCCACATGTACAAGCCTGTACAGTTGGTAGGAAAGCTATTTTGTTACCTCAACCCTCTCTTCGTCACTTTTAGCCTCTGTGTATTATAATGAAAATAGTTTAACGTTTTTTTTCTTTTTTTTTTTGTTACAGGCCCTGCCGGACCACAAGGACCTAAAGGTGACTTATAAAATAACTACAACTGTAAATGTAAAAAAAAAATATTATTAATAATTTTCAAAACGTTAAACTAAAAGAAACTATAAATATAAATTGTAAGTGCAAACACAATGTGCATCTGTTGCAAAGACTTAAAACATCATGAGACCTATGCTGTTTGATGAATCATTACGTTTGGTTATAACTTTATTTTTAGGGAAGCATAAATATCTCAGTGAATATTACAGTGGTTCGTATTGTTTATATATAATTCACTTTTGTATTTTCAGGAGACAAAGGCGATACAGGTTTAGTTGGACAAAAAGGTAATTATACATAAATGCTTTAAGGGCATAGGTTATAATAGGATTGCCATGCAGATTTTGTAGTTCGATTTATAGTGATTCCCAATTGAAAGCATTAAAACATGAAATAGAAACATGAATTCAAATCTCTCAAACGGCATAAAATCAAAGCGAAATATAATTTGTTTATCCACATCATAGTAATAGTTACTAGGATCAAAAGAAATCGTATTTTCATCCTTTACTTTTCTATCATTTGTTCTTTCATTTCTTTTTCTTTAGTGTAAATGTTAGTGAGAATACATTTAGTCTATGATATTCGTTTATTCGTTTATTTCTATTTCTAGGAGACACTGGTGAACCTGGATATGTCGGTAAGACATTCATTTGTGTGTTATGATGTGTATTTCTTTCTTTCTTTCTTTCTTTTCTGCTGTCTATTTTCTTTTCCTTTTTCTTTTTTTTCCTTTTTTTCTTTCTTTCTTTCTGCTTTTGTCTTTCTTTCTTCCTTTCTCTCTTTCTTTTTTTCTTTCTGCTTTCTCTCTCTCTCTCTCTCTCTGATTAACAAATGTTATTAAATTATTAAATTGGCCTATTTATTGTTTAAGGATCTAACGGAAAAGACGGAGCCCCAGGACCAAAGGGTGACAAGGGTAAGTCTGTTTAGAGTCTCAGAATTACTTGGACTACAATTCTATATTGATGCATTGACACTGTTTTAGTTTGTCTTACATGCTTTGGCTGACACATTCATTGAAATGTCAAGGACACTAATCTGATCTTTACCGTCACCACCAAACATTTTATTACAAATTGAGCTGCACAGTGAAGAGCTTTGAAAATGTGTTACTGCAGTACTAAAAGGTATCACCACTTGCTTTACTTTGTAGGCCAGATACACCTAAAAGCGAGCTACTTACCTCCGCCATAAACGAACATCTCTAAAAGCTTTTTGGAAAATAAAATCATCATGAATTTTGGTAATGTTAATATAAAGGCTAAAAATGTTTTTAAAAAAATGTATTTCAATTAGTTGTTTGAAATAATTTGACACAAGCATGAATTACATTTTGTTTCAGGTGAACCAGGTGCCAAAGGAGAAGATGGTACAGTAGCATATATCATGTTTTTATATTTTAGAAAGTCGTCAGTAAAAGAATAATGTAGACAGATGTAGAATATGATTTAGTATTCAATGAAGCTGTCAACTTTCTATGTATTATCATATATTTACAAAACTTTTATCAACTCCATCTGTCTGTCTGTCTGGTCAAAAGTCTGTACACGTTATTTCTCTCACACCCATTCTCGGATCAAGTTGAAATTTTTTGCAATTATTTATTGTACCTAACAACATAAGAATCAATGAAAAAAATATTAATACATTATTGGTAATTAATTATTATGTTTGTTATCGAACAAGGGAATGAAATTGTACTTCACAGATATGTTGAATTATTCCACTTTTTACTTTCTTTAGAGAATTAGGTCACCGCTTAAAACTTTGAAACTAACAATAGATAGGAAATGAAACTTATGTCATTATAAGTACTTCTCTGGTACAGTGGTTAGTGTATTGGCTTGAGGAGGCTTGAGCCGTCAAGTTCGAATTCAAGTTTTATAACTTTTTCTATTATAAAATAGATTTAAAAAGCTATTATGGTAACTTTCTTTCTCCACCCTCTTTCCAACTGGTCCAGACATAGGCTCTTAGAACATTGAGAAAGCTAAAAGCATGAAATGGCGCTAAACAAAAACAATTGGTAAAAATATTTCTAATCGCACAGATGTATTTTGTTAGTCTAGATCTGTTACAAATTTAATTACATGAATGATCCAAAGTAAATGACACTATTACACTCAATATAAGCTTTGTTTTAAAAACTCTATTTTTGATGTTATTCTTGATGTCTTTCAAGGTTATGCTGGAACACCGGGTAATGATGGAGCTCCTGGAATGAAAGGTCAGAACATTTTAGTGCTTTTCCCGATCCTCTAAACAAAAACAGAAAATTTTAAAAGTAGAGGTTTAGCTCATTCGAGAGCAAATGTAGTACCGAACGAGCTGAGCTATACATCGTGATTGTTATTTATAGTTAACGATTTTGGGTGTAAGGAATTTTTAATATGCCCTTCTGTTTTTATGAAATCTCTTAACAGAAATATTAAGTTAAGTAATAGAATTAGTGTTCACCACTTACTTGTGGAAACATCTCTCCGATTAAAAAAAGGAGTTAACTTGTTACATAGAGCCAGTAGATCACATCTGTATTTCTGTTCTCAAGTAGCAAGATACATACAATCCGCAAAAATGAACAAATGCATGGGACTAAGTTGTAGATTAAGAAGCCATATTATTGCATTCATTGGTGTGATTTTTTTTTCTCAGAAACAAAAAAAATTCTTCAAGAATAACGTATAGACTTTTACAATAACACTGTCAACAAACCGCATGGTCATTTTAGCACATCGGTTCTTATTTCCTAGAATTTTCATGTTTTGGTGGGTTGAAGGACGAAGAGGCCATACAATTAAAAAAATGGATTGTATAGACAGTTATAAGAATGTTTAATAAATGTCAAACATACTAATTTGTGTGAAACTTTTCGTAAGACATTAAAATGTTTGTAAAATGATTTACATCCTAGCCCAAACCTCTCGCAGGACGATCAGGGATGACAGTAGTCAGGGTATGACCATTCAGGCGACCGAACGACAGTCAATCGAGCATATATACGACTTGGCAGCCATTGAAAATTAAAATCAGATTAAATTGGTTCTCAAACAATATTTAAAGTATTTCAAATATTTTGTTTTTCAGGAGAACGCGGGGACAAGGGAGATACAGGTAAAAACATTTCAAGTGCTTTATACATTTTTTAAACAGCAAAGTAGATAGTATAGAGAATCAAAGGAAATGGTTTCGCCTTTATAAACAATTTAATCATTTCAATCTAGGTGCTCCAGGACAGCCCGGAGAGAATGGCAAAGACGGTTACCATGGTGAGTATTACGTAAGCAGATGTATGATTGTGATGTGAGTAGCAGGTTCTCAGCCTGAACATAGCAACCGGTTGAAATAGAAAATACAAAAAAAAAACAAAAAACAGTTCGGATGCATTAGGACAGCGTCTATTGCACTGGCTGGAATGGAAGAGAGCACTTATCGGGCCAAGCTGGATGAGTATATAGAAAGAATGTGAGTTGACCTGAGATGAACTCCTATTGAAAAATCAGAGCAGGAAGGACCAGTCCCCACGTAGTGCTCTGGCAAGAAATTTAGCCGTCTGGCGTAGTGCCTCATAGCTATCATACAAGTCGAGTGACTGCACAGGCAAGTCCCCCCTTAGCTCGCGGAGCTGGAGACACTCGTACAAGACATGCGACACCGTTTCGACGCTCTCTCCACAATGACGGCATCGGGAGTCAAAGTTGTGAGTTTACCAGATGTGCTCGGTTTTCGGCCTCAGCCTTTAACCCTAGCTTTTGAAATATAAACCATCGGGTAAAAGTTATGTAACAAATTATATCTGCTTGGATCCCTCCCAGACAGAGCAAAAGTTCTGATAGGCCGATGGAGGTAAGTTCCATGGTTCTAGTGTTCCTACGGCAGGGGTTCTCAACCTGTGGGTTTCGACCCCCTTTGGGGTTGAAAGACGATTTAGCAGGGGTCTCCTAAGACCAACAGAACTATGGATTACGATTTTTATAACATTATCGAAAGCGCTGTTACTTTAGAATATTTACGGTTGGGGGTCGCCACATGATGGGCAATAGTAAAAAGGGGTCACCGAGCTAAAAAGGTTGAGAACCGCTGTCCTACGGTCTTAGATTTAAGTCTTTGGTCTATTACAAAGAACCGTTAGTCATAGCTCAAAAATGTAGATTAATATAATTTAAATATAAAATGAACGTTTCTATTAGTATTTAATCTCGTAGTATCTAATAATGAGAACTATGGCAACCACCTCCTACTTCCCCACCCCTTTAAATCTCCCAGCACTTAATTCTTACGGCTCTCTTACAGTGTTCAGTGCATGTTCATAAAACTACACTAATAATGTTAGTTCATTGGATTAAATATATGTATGTAGGTTGTACTGAGTAGGTCTAGAATATTTCACATCGTTAGTCTATCAATCTTTCCCATGAACATCGAATGTTTTTTCGGGCCTAGGGAATTAATTACATTAAATAATACATATATCTTGAACGAATACACATCTTAAAAAATATTCATTTATATGTGTGGAATGTTGCAAAACATTACATTATACTTTTCAGTTTTATTTCTTATTTCTTTGCAGGTGAAAAGGGTGAACCAGGACTTCCAGGTAAATATCAGAATTGGCAACAAAATACGAGTTTGTATTACTATGTGTATGTTTGTACTGAGATACAAGAACTCAACTAGAGCCACAATGTCACACAATGTCACACAACTGGCCATTACACAACTGGCCATTACACAACTGACCATTTGTCTTGACAACTCATCGTTCTGACATGACTTCTTCAAAATTATTTATGGAACCAAATACTCACGCAAACAATCTTTGTTATTTTAACCGGTTGGTGCGATTACCTAAACACAATGTTTTGTCTGCTATATAATATTCTAACCCCTTATTTGCAACATACATGTTGGGAGAACATAGAGACGTGTTGTCCCTTACAAACTTTCTTCATAGAATAAAAAAACAACATTAGAATCAAATATTCTACAATACACTACATTGTCCCGATTCCCGTTTCTTTCAAATGATGTCTGAATTTTGTATCTATCATAATCACAATCTGAATTAACAAACTCTCATTTATGACAGGTTATTGAAGTTTATTAACTCGTATTTTCTTCTTACATTAACAGACGTTACTTCAAAAAAGAAGATAATTACATCATACACATTTTATGTGTCAATCTAGTCATGCATAAAACAATATATTACATGCAAATGTAGCGTTGATTTACATCTAATTCTATTTTGCTTTCAATTTTGTATTTATTTACACTTTTTTGGTTCTAGGTGCTAACGGAGCTCCTGGTCAGCCAGGTACACCAGGTCAGTCTTTATAATTTGATAGTAGTTTGTTTTAAATATATTAAGTCATTGTCAGTTTAGGCTACATAGAAACGTAATGTAATATAGGCCTAGTTAAAAAAAAACAAAGTTTTATAATGTCCCTTTTATGCAGTCTTGATATTATATTATATAGTGATACATATTGCATGTGATTTTTCTAATTATTATTTTTTACAATTGTATTCAACTCTTATGTTTCCCCCTTCTATGGCATAGGTCCACCTGGTGAATATGGACAAGCTGGTAGATCCATTTCTTTTTTATTTAGATAATTAATTTAAATATAAAAACGCTTAAGATTAATATTCCTCTGAAAGTTTTAATATAATATTTTTATAAGATGTAGTAAGATCATAAAATTGTTGTTCCCTCTTAAAGGTACCCCAGGACAGCCTGGTGAAAAAGGAGAAAGAGGTGACAAAGGTGAGTTATATCATAGCAACTTACATAGTAAATGTTTAAGATAAGATTAAATAATTGTATTGGTCCAAATGAATAAAATTTCAGTTTAACTTTTAATTGTCCAACTATGCTTTATTACTAGAACTATATCAAGATAGTTGCAAACACATACAATATTTACGTCGTAACGTGATATACACACACATACACGACTAGCACTTTAGGAATTAGGCTTTTATGTACTTGTCTATGAAAGTGAGGGATAAAGGATTTAAAATCTTTCTGTTATAGCTTTAACGAGGAGCAGACGACAACGTCATTCAGATTTGAACTAGAAGTCCAACTATAGCCTAAGTTTTCTTAAATTAAGTGAACAACTTTAGTTCCAAAAACATTGAATGATATTTTTTTTTGTTTCTCACATTAGGTGACAGAGGTGACCAAGGTCTTAAAGGTAATTTAATATGGAAAAAAAAACATATTCAAAAAACACTTTTCTTTGCTACTTTTTTCTTAATGCTGCAAATTAAGTTTTCATAAATTCTCATTAGAAAAATTATGAGTTCAGTGCATGAAATACCATCATAAGTGGAAATACACACATTATATTGTATTTTAATAATAACATTACCCATGTAGCTTTACTTAAATGTGTATAGTCTCTAGCTCTATACGGGTTGATATTATCTCAGTGTTTTCAGCGGTTCCGAAAGGGCAATAGCCACTATTGGATTGGTGTGATCCAAGTTTTGATGCAAGGATTACATTTTTCTTTTCTGGAAGAGAACAAAAAAATTTTAAAATCACTTATGCATCAGTTGTTTTTTTTTCATAAAAATACACCATTTTTACAACTATTTACTATCACTATTAAAATACTGGAGACTATTTAGTAACGGAGATATCTATTTTGCATATTTTTAACACATTTATGCAAATTTTTTGTTAAAAAGATTATTTAGAAAAAAATTAATTACGAAATTAAGTAATTTCTATTATATTAGCTTTTTACATTTTAAATAAAATCTTTACTTTTTTTCTAAAGAGAAAAAATCTTTTTAGTATACATACGAATATAATTAAAAACAAAAAAATTGAAGTACTGTATCATAATATGCACTTCAATTACAGCGTATTTATGTACCTAGAACTGAAACATGCGAATAAAAGGGATACGTTTCTTTGTTGAGGATTTGAATGAGAGATTGGTCCTATACATAATAATTAAATCAATTAAATAATCATTCAATAACATCAGTTTGGCTAGGTTCACATTTAACTGTATATTCATAACTATCAGTACATTGAATACATATGAATATTTATAATGTAATAATAATAACATCAACAAATTTCCGTATCCTGTGATATGAAGTCGGTAGTCGAACTTACAATACAACAGTATCGGCAACACTTTCGACACCAGCACGTTTCATCTTTTTGTATCGACGGAAGTAGGGTTGTTGTTGTTGATAGTTTGTAGTTAAAAGTTTCTAATATTCCTTCTGAAAATATTGAGAACTTTTTGTGGGCCGATTTTGAATTGGCTTTTTCACACAACTGTCTTTGTAACCTTGTTTTATTAGGAACAAGATCAATGAACATCTAATTTTTTATTACATACAAATCGATAAGTTACTGTTTACTGTTGAGTTAGTAGAGAGCTTTTTCTAGCGGCTTTAGGGATAAGATAGAACATAAAAATTAAATGTAGACTAATTAAAAAAAAAACACCACACTTAGGTTATTAAAAAAGGGAGAAAAGATAATTTAGAAAATATCCTTTATTAATTCTTCAGGTGAAGCAGGAGCTCGTGGTGAAGATGGGTATGCAGGTGTTAAAGGTAAACATGATTCAATTAATCAGCCTGTTTTACTGGTACTTGAGAACAAATATCATTTTAAAACAATAAAAAAAAATCTAAAAAATGTGAATATTGTTTTAGAAACATTCAATCAGCATAAAATATTTTTTGTTTGTTTCTAGGAGAGAAAGGAGCAACTGGAACACAAGGTACTATCATTATTTCATCGGAGCAATAATTTGACATTTTTACATAATTTTGCAAAGTAACAAAAGACAAAAGAATATTAATCTAGAAGATAATTTATTAAATAAGCCATTAGTTTAACAGTATGTCACACAAATACAAATACATACTATAATTAATAGGTGCCCCTGGTTTATCAGGAGTTCAAGGACCAAAAGGTGACAAAGGTATGTAACTGAAATGTATTTTAAGTCAGTTGTGTATCATCAAACAACACCTGAGAACATACAAGATTTCATTAATTGACAGGACGTGGGAAATAATGAAGCTTAGATACGATGATATTAAAATATTTACAAAAGAAAAAAAGTAGATTAAAATTGAATAAGTGCAAACAATATCTACATTTATTACAATATTTAATAAAGTAAATGATTATGATTTTTTAAAATAAGTATTGCATATATATATATATATATATATATATATATATATATACATATATATTTTATATATATATATATATATATATATATATATATATATATATTGTAACATTCAATGATTTTCAATGATCCACCTTGTAGGTGAAGCAGGTAACGAGGGAGTTCAAGGGCCGAAAGGAGAATGTGCAGGTAACTATCTTCAGTACACTACTTGAATAGTACAAGGGTAAAAACATCTTACCTGAGTGGATATAAATAGAAAGAGGAACAGTTTTAATTCATTTTTTTTTTACATTTTCTTCTTAGTTCACCTTTAAATAATGAAACTTTTCAATAACGAAACATTTTTTTTTTATTTTCAGAAAAGTGCCCTGTCAAAGTCGCAACGAAGTACTATTGAAACCTGATAGTTACAAAAATCTGACACTACAACTGAGTAAACTACGAAACAAAAACAAAAAAGAAGAAGACAACAAAACTAAAAGCAATAAGAAAACAAATAAAAAAAAAATTAAAACTTTGTTTTGTTCCCTGATTTTTGTGGTAAATTAGCTTCACTCGCCAGCTTAACTGACCTCGTATGAGTTACTATATATTCTTAAATGCTTTTTGAGTAGTCCAAGTAAAGTAAAATTAGGCAAATGTTCCCTTTCAGACCTTCCGATCTATAGGGTAGATAAAGTACAGGTCATAAGTTTCTGTGGCCTACGGTTAACGAGGGTGTCATGTGGCCAGCACAACGACAAACCGCCTTTTACTTTTCCCAACTAATGTTAGGTACCCATTTGAGCTGGGTGGATTCAGAGACGCCCAATGATCCCAAAAATAAAAATCCCAGTCTTCACCAGGATTCTAACCCTGGATGCCAGGTTCGGAAGCCAAGCGCTTTACCGCTCGGCCACCGCGCCTCCTTGAGAAGTCCAAGATGACTCATAATTCTTCTAATATTTAAAAAAAAAAGACCACTTCTCTCATACCTACATTCCCCTTTTATGCCCTTCCACCTTTCTCAAATCATATCTCTCATGCCCTATCTCACCTTTATCATGCAATTCCATCTCTCTAATGCCCTTTCATCTCTCTCATGGCCTTCTGACTCTCTCATACCTGACTCATCTTGTATGCCCTGCATCATGTCCTGCCTGATCTTTAATGCCCTGTCATATCTCTTATGTCCTGGCACCTCTCTCATATCCTGCCGTTGTTACATTTAATTCATAACTAGCTCTTTCTTAAAAAAAAACATATCATATGTAGTTTATTTTCTAGTAAAACAAGCAAGTATATATTTGTTAAATAAATTTTAAAGATATTTTAACGAAAATCATTTTAATTTGTATGAATCTTGATTGTGATGATAATCACTTAAGGGGAAATCTCAAAATCAGGTTCCGTTCTTTCCGTAATCTGCCCTGCCCTCTACCTCTGTGCCCTCTGCTTCTGTGCCCTCTACCTCTGTGCCCTCTGCTTCTGTGTCCTCTACCTCTGCGCCCTCTGCTTCAGAAGCAGAGATAAAAATAAAGGGTGTATCTGATTTTCGTTTATTTGGAAGAGGGAAGGTGGGGCTGATAAAGTTAGCATTTTGTCTTTTTGATAAGTAATAATTAAAATTAATAGATCCTTCACACATAGTAGCATATACATTCAGAGTATGAGTATATCAAATAACGTGGACCTTATCTCTATATTTGCCGAGCTATGCAACCAATCATGCTTGCGTTTAACCACACGTGGTGTAAAAGGTCACGCACACACAAGTGTTAATGTGGCTAAAAGCAATAGGAAAATTAGTCTAGACTTCGTTCTTCCTGAAGTTACTTGGTCTGGGGCTGTTGAAAACTAATGAGGTAAATGTGCTATTGTCGATCAGTTCCAATGTCAGGTAAAACAGGTGCAATAAAATTTCTTTTAGCTCTAGTGCTTCTTGAAAGAAAAGATACAACTGTTAACAAATCAACCCTCAATTTTTAAATTTGTTTGCAAATTCTTTCATCTCTTACTTATAAAAAAGTAAATTCCCCCTTTCAGACCATGTGATCTATGGGTCTGTTGATGTAAAGGACATCTGTTTTAGTGGCCCACGGTTAACAAGGATATCTTGTGTCCAGCACAACGACCAACCCCCTTCCCCCCCCCCCCCCAAAATAATGTCAGGTACCCATATAGTACGTGAAAGAAACCTATGTACGAAATTGTATGCGGATCCGTCAACAGTTTAAGGGATTTCATGATCAATAATTGTGTCAATCATTGGTATTTTTCGGTATAGGCGGTAAGGTTATCAACGGTTAAGCATTTGTTCAGTCAGTGCTATTTGTTGATAATTTTACAATATTGGCTGTGATTTATTGGACATTTGAGTGTTACGTTATTTTGGAGCCCTGAATTGTCAAGTTCTTGGAGTTGAAAGTGTTGTGTGGTGCAGTTTGCAGAGAAGCTAGATAGTAAGATACTTTAATATATATATTTATATATATATATATATATATATTGTTATGACTTTGCCATGCGCACCGCCATCCAAGATAGTGCAGAAAGAAGGTGCGCAATATCAGTGACCAGACAAGTCGGATGTTGACATAAGAGACTAACGATTTCCGCCCAAGTAGAGAGAGCCAATATGGAGATGTTGTACTCAAGGCAGATGCCCTTTGTGTTTGTCATGTCTCTATGTAAATAAACGTCTAGAGCCAATATGGAGATGCTGTACTCAAGGCAGATGCCCTTTGTGTTTGTCATGTCTCTATGTAAATCAGTGATTCCCAAAGTGGTCTATATGGACCCCCAGGGGTCTATGAAGACTTCCAAGGGGTCTACGAAAGTTAAAATGGGAATTGGGGGTCCATGAGATGTGCTCGGGGGTCTACGATAAAGAATCGCAATTCAGCATGTCGTGACTTTAATTTTGACAATTGGACTTTTTTCAAACACACATTTATGATTTGTACCTTAGGAAATCCTTAAAATTTTTATCCTGCTGATTAAATGAAATATTGTTTAATTTAATTTGATAACTATATTTAAATAGTGTAGTTTTGTCTAGTTATAAATTGAACCAAAAGAAATGTAGACTGTACAGCGTTAAATATTTGAAATTGAACTTCATTATTCCTAGTCAAACAAGGGGGTGTTAATGTGTCTTTTATTTATGATGCTATGAAACCAATTAAGCTGTAGAATCATTTGAGATGATGCCACCCTGATAAAAAGATAAAAGTTTGCAAAACTTTCAAACACTCAAAGATAAAGTTCAGAATACATCCACAAAATCTTTCTTTGACCTGATATTGAGAAGATGATTATAGTAAAATACTGAAAACCTCACACGATATTGATTTTTACCAGCCGTTGAAGAAATTGTAAAAAAACTCTTTACACAAACTAATGTAAATAATAGAATTTCATGTTTGGGTTTTGTGGCCGGTCTCTTGTTTTGGGACTCTTGATGAAGAATGCAATTTTGAAGACTTGGTTGGCATTCTCTGGTGAGACTCCAAAAGGGCTAATTACAATGGTTCCAATTTAAAGCTTCCGGAACATATATTTTCTCATTATAACGTGTACGGTTCTGATGTGAACAGTTATAGGTGGTCCTGTTGGATAGTTTATAATAGGTTTCATCTTCCTTGTATATCGAATAAGAGCTTGTCCATTTCTCGTTTTTACAATTCACTATTAGTTTCTTCATTTCTTCCTGATAGAGAGCTATTTTCAAGTGTGTATTTGTTCTTTTCTTCTTATCTTATATAATACAGACGTTACTTCAAAAAAGAAAATGATTACGTCCTATGCGTCATGCATTTAGTCATGCATATTTACCAATGACTTAAATATGTGTTTTCTCACATTTGGCAAGTCAATCAGCCTTCTATTTCCTTCTAGTTCAACAGTGGAGAACAGTGTTCTTGATGTTGTTGTGCTCTACAAGGTCACACAATATGTTTTGTACAAAATCTTTTGGATGCTCCTTCAGATTATGTGGATAATTACATCTAATCCCGAATCTCCCGACGGGAGATGCGAGCAGGCAAGGTGACCACCGAACGTCAGTCCAGGCATCATGAGTTGTTTTATTTAGGAGGCATCAGAATTTGTCAAGCTTTGAAGGACTATTTTTAGATTAGTCATGAAATAAATTTAACTGTTTGGTGAACTTGGCTGATTCGCTAGCATGGTAGCTGTTAGATCCAGTGCTCATATTTCTTCTCTGTGGTTGTCATAGAGATCATTAGTTACAATGAACATAATTTTTAAATTATTTTTTTCTCCATGAGGCCATTCAATGAGTATTCCAGCTCCTCCGTTTGTGGAGACTTTCTGAGAACCATCCATGCAAACTCTGACTTATCGGTTGTTAGGGCGATGGATTTGTAGAAGAGTTTACTAAATTCTTGAGCTCTGTTGGAATATAGTCAAATATTTCTTTCTTCTTATGTAAGTCTCTGCAAACGACATATTTCTGCAATCAACATATTTCTATATACAGCTGGCTGAATCAACCTTGTCTGGTAATGATTTTTTATTCAAATTATTATGGCTCATGAAATCCACGAAAAACTGCTTTGTGAAAACTTTTACCGTGATACTTTAGGCACATTTATGTTTTAAGTTTTGAAGAACTACTTCATAAAACAACAAATCCGTATTAGAAAAATAATCTCCGTAGCAGTGGATGGTGAGCTTGCAAGCTTTAAAAACAAATGTTTCCAATGTGTTTAGTGATGGTATGCTGTACGTGTTAACTATTAAATAATGGGTTAAAATTTGAATTTCGTTAATAAGTTTATTTACAAATATTTACGAAACTTATAATGAAGATTTAAATTACTTTTTCACTCCTCGAGTCACTGGTTAGATTTTATGTTAAACAAAATGTGTAATTTGAAATTGATGAATTTTCAAAAATTCAATATAACTTAAGCAGGGGGTCTACGGAAAACCAGAAAACATGGCAAGGGGTCTACGAGACAAAAAAGTTTGGGAACCACTGAAATCTAGATCTAATTTTAAGAACTACACTTTGCGCAAATAGTTTTTTACTTTGACACATGAAAATACAAAATATAGTCTATTGATTTCATTATTTAATAAAATTAACATTCAAATTTGTGTTTCAAATGCATTTCTATATAAATTCGTTCCTTATATCTGCGAAGTTAGACGTACATAATGTACATTCTTTCATTAGACAAGACCGAACACATCTCTCTATTCCTAGGTCTAAAACTCTAATTCAACTCTAAGATGATAGAACGTCTCTTTGCAAAGATAGTTTTGTTTTTTAACACATGAACATACTAATTATAGTCCATTCATTCATATTTTAATCAAATTAACATTCAAATTTATTTTCCTAAAACAGTTTTAATACATTCGTTCGCTATAGCTGCGATGCCGTAATGACATAAAAGTTCCATTAATGTATCGCGCAAACCTTACATGCGCAGTGAAAACACGCTGTGATAGGACAGGCAAATGAGGCTCTATATGGGTGATATTAAATATACTAACATAAAATAATTAATAAGATTATTGAACCTTAAACTCAGTCTTAAACTGATAGATCAAGAATGTTTAGTGAAAGTTGATGTATTTTACTTAATTTAAACAAATGAATCTAAGTTTAATCTAGGTCAAAAACTATATTAGACTCTAGATCTAGATCTCAATAAATATGCAAGCAAATCTTTTTGTAACAAAAATGGATTTAGGTCGATTAGCTATTTTAATAGCACTATACATACTTTATTTTTTACATTCACGCATTCGCTTTACTTATAACATTATTATTTTGTTTAATTGTTATTGTTTCTTATTATTATTATAGCTTTTATATAGCGCTACTTTCATGCGTATTGAATGCTCAGAGCGCTATGGTCCATTCACATTTGTTTCCGTGTTGCCTTTAGGTGCTCAGTAAACACAGCTCAACTCGAGTCGGGTGTCGAGCCTCGAGCCCCTTTCATAGGTAGCCAAGCCAAGCCAAGTTCAAGCATACTCAACCTCTCGACCACGCTTTCCACAAACTAGTCTAATGTACTATATCAGTGACACGTATATTGGGTAACATATGGCTAGTTTTTATATAAAACAAAATTAATTAATTGCCGCCAATAAACCTAACCCTAACCCATAAAATAATGTATTACCGAAATACTTACATAACTAATTGTTTATTTTCCTTTGTTGACCCATGTTTTAATAAGTACACAAAATAATTGTGTAAAATTTAAACTTAATTCGAGAATGAATGTTGATAACGTATACAATTACACAAAAACAGACAGAGTCAATTTATACTTTTTAAAACACTCTAACTTCATGGTTTACTATACATACTATTTTTGTTTAGTTTACTGTAATACTTACTATGTATGTTTTGCATACTGTGATGTTATTTGTAATTGAAGCAGTAGCTTGAGATAGTCCTTTGTTTAACAAATTAAGAAACTTTTTTGTGTTATTTTTCTCAAAATCAACATCCTAATAGCAAGATAAATCTTGATACACTGGCATTTAGCTACATTCAAAAGTGGTCGAATAAACGATTACTAAACCAAACTTATATTTTTTCTTCAGAGAACAAAGTATCAAGATAAATGTAGAAAGAGGAACGGTAATGTGGTGTTCGATTACAGATTCCGGAAAATGCATTTATTTTCTCTAAGCCTGAAACTGATGATATGAAAAAAATGTATACGGTGTATAATACCGTACATTGTTGCATTAAGATTTTAGGTTGCAAAAAAAAAAATTACCCCCTCCCCCCCCCCAACTCCAAAAAAAAAAAAAAAAAAAGAGAGCGATCATAGTTGAAATATAATATGGATTAAATTGACAAGCCGAAAAAAAGGCATAGAACAACGAAGGACAAGATTTTTGTTGTTAGCAGGGGTGGGACGGAGGGAAAAACGGGCCCTATATGAATCGGGTCTTTCCAAATCAAGTCAATTACGATACGCAGGTTAAAATAAGCAATAAATACAATAAATATATAAAAATATATATTTAATAAAAGTTTAAAATCAAGATAATATTGTTATTAAAAACATGTATACATATTGAGTTAGAATTATTTAGAACCTTTCGTTTACTAATCCTCAAATTAGCTAGCAAACATTTTATAGTTAGACTCTGGGCAGATCTTTCGAAAATGACAAAGACAATTATCCTAATAATTTTACAGTTTATGTATAGCTTTGAAAGAATAATATTTTCCTAACTGCAAGACAGTATAGACTCAATTGTAGCTGTTGTATTTTTACAAAGCTTACATCAGCACACTATTTGTTTGTCTGGTATAATTTTGTACATTATTTCTCCCACATCCAATCTCGGATCAAGATCAAATTTTGCACAGTTATTTCTTGTACTTGACAAAACAAGAATCAATATAAAAAGATTTAATCAATTCATTTATGAACTATTGGCAATTATTTATTTTGTTTTTCAATCGAACAATGGCAATTGTACTTGACTGATGTGGTGGTATAAGCTAAAGTAGTCCCCTTCAAACTTTGTAGAAAGGAAATGTTTGAAACTAACATTGGAGTCTTGAGTCCTCGATCTCAAATTCAGGTGGTTAATCTTTATTTTTTATACATGCATTAAAAAAAAGCGATCACGATTAAAATTCACAAATATACTCCCTTCTTTCTCCTCCAATCCCTTTCCCAACTGGTCTATCCAGAAAGGCTCATAGCGCATCGAGAAAGCTAAGAAGCTAAAGCTAAACTGCTGCGCCGTCTTGAAAACATCATAAAAAGGGCATCAAAAAATCACTCCCACAACATTACCACATTTAAAAGAATTTTAGAACAAAGTGTTTAAGAAAAATCGAAAAAATCTTGGAAGACAGTGCCAGAGCAGATCTACATCATGTCGTCCCGAAGAGGGCGACTGCTGTCAATCAAAACAAGAACGGAACGGTACAAAATTCGTTCGTACCTTACTATGTCTGTGTGTAGTAGCTCAATAAACTCTTTATGTTGTGTCTGTTCTATTTATGTATATGTTTCAGTTGTGCTGTTTTTATATGAGAAAAGAGTTCTTGTAATCACAACAAATTTCCATAAGGATCAATAAAGAAGTCTTAGTCTTAAAAGCATGAAATTGGCTAAAAAATAACAACCAGTAAAATATTTCTAATCGCACAGATTTATGATTTTTTCTTAAGTCTATTCTTAATGTCCATTGTGTCCAGCGGCCAATAATTAAAACTTAACCTTAGAGAAGCTAGTTTATGTTTTAAGTCAAATTTTGTCCCGTAGGAGCCAGTACCTTTGTCTTGACCAGGGAAGATAAATCATAGAATAATTTGGTTTTGGGTGGACAAGAAAATAACAGGTATAGTTAAAAATAAATGTTTCTTACGATTTGTTGGGAAAACTCCAATGAACTTGTGTATGCAAGTTTCGTAACGTCACAGAGACCATTGTTATAGAAGTCCTGAACATGCAACGTGGTAACCTGTGGGAAGTTCAGACAAATAGCTCGTTGCTACTTCGTACAGACTTCTGACGTAGAAATGAGCTAATGGTCTCTGTCACGGTGAATAAGATCTTGAGGGATCTTTAATAATCTTTAATGATCAAAAGCTTGACTGTCTTTTGTTAGTTGATTTTTTCCGAATTGTCAGAGGTGCTGAGATCTTATAACCGTGATGCCGAGGATTCTATTGATATATTTCTCTAGATCTAAATGCGATCTAGTGATTCAATAAGTAAAAATCCTTTTAATTCAAATACAGAAACTTTAATTCAGAACTTGGAACCAGAAATCGTATAGTACAAAAGTAAACTTTATCTAATATAAAATATTTAAATTAACTACTAGAATCTAACTCAAATGTCTTCTCTCTAAAACAATCTCTAGACGACTGAAGAATCTAGATTCCGCGTCTTCTTTCTCCCCAAGTAGACTACATATGAGATATAGAAGTACAAGAAAAGGAAAACCAAAAACTATTAGCCAACATCAAACTGAATAAAGCATCTGGACCAGATGATATTTCAGCAAGATTACATAAAGAACTAAGCAATGAGCTAGCACCAGTGTTCAAAATACTTTTAAAGGCATCTCTTAACGAGGCCAGAGTGACAAGGGGCTGGAAAGAAGCTAAAGCTAAAAAGGGGGAAAATCTGACCCAGGAAACTACAGACCAGTATCACTTACCAACATCACATTAAAATCCTAGAACACAAAATATGTAGCAACATCATGAACCACCTAGATAAACATAATGTCCTTACTCCATACCAACATGGCTTTAGGAAATAAAGATCATGTGAAACACAACTAATAGGACTAATTGATGATTTTGCAAAAGGTTTAGATAACAGTGAACAAATAGTTTCTATCTTACTAGATTTTTCCAAAGCTTTTGACAAATCTCACCACAATATTTTGCTTACTAAATTAAAATATTTTTGCAGTGATGGTCCATAGCATCAGTGGATTAAAGATTTTCTGTTGATTACAAACTGTAATAATAAATAGCTCTAAATCAACACCAATAACAGTAAACTCGAGTGTACCTCAAGGAACAGTCTTAGGTCCACTACTATTTTTAATTTACATAAACGATTTACCAAATTGCATTATTTTAGAAACAAAAGTCAGATTATTTGCAGACGATTCCATAATATATAGAACAATAAAAACAACACAAGATACAGAAATTTTACAAAGAGAATTAGATGAAATACAGAAATGGGAATCAAATTGGAGCATGTCTTTCCACCCAGAAAAATGTCAGTTATTAAGAGTAACAAAAAAACTAAAACAAATTAAATCCACTTATCTTATTCATGGTAAACCAGTAACATAGACTAAAAACGCAAAATACCTAGATGTTATAATAAATGAAAAACTGTCATGGAATCCACATATTGATGAAAGTATCAAAAAATCTAACAAAGCATTAGGGTTTATTAAAAGAAATTTCTATAAATCAAATAAGAACATAAAACTAAAATGTTATTTAACCTTGGTTAGGCCAATAATAGAATATGTATCCTCTGTTTGGGACCCCTCAACTCAAGAAAACATTTAAGAAACCGGAACAGACACAAAATAGAGCAGTGAGTTTCATAACAAACGAATATTCAGATTTGACTAGAGTAACACCTTTAGTAAAATCACTAAATTTAGAAAGCCTTCAGGATAGAAGACTTAAAAGTAAAGTAGCAATTATACATAAAACACTAAACCATAATCTTCAAATACAAAAATAGAATTTAATAAAATACTCAAAAAAGACACAAAGATATAGGTAAAATGCTCATTCCATATGCTAGGACAAATTTGTACAAATGCTCCTTCTTCCTTAGTGTTATTAGAGCATGAAATGGGTTGCCTGAGCTAGCCAGGAAAACCAGTGCCTTGGCAGAATTTAAGTCAGTGGTTAATATGCATGACTGAATGCATGACGCGTAGGACGTAATCGTCTTCTTTTTCGAAGTAACGTCTGTATTGTATAAGATAAGAAGCGCGTTACTTGAAAAATTGACAGATGTCACTGACGTCAGAGGAAAAACCCAATTTGACCTTTAAAATCGACCTAAGTTTATTTAAGTTTATTAAATATGTTTTTTAAATTAACAAAATATTGACATTGATACGTGACAATATACTATGCATACTACAGGTTACGACGTTGCAGGTCAGGTTTTCTATGACGATTAATATCGGATTATCCCCAGTCCGTGTCACGGTGTTATAGAAGATAACTATTGTTATGTTACTAGTGGGTAATAGTGTATTAGGCCTATGCAGTTCGTATGGAAAACCTGTTTAATTGTGCGGGATATTTTTTTCCTATTTCCTACTACGTCTAGTTCAATATTTTAATCGAAATGGTTGGGGAGAAGTAGGTATCTAGGAGCAGTGGTGTCATTAGGGGGGGGCGGGGCGAGGGTGCGGTCCGAACAGGTCGACACCATTTTGGGGTTGGCAACCAAGTTAGAAAAATTATAACTTGGCAAAAGCAGACACTTTGAAAAGATAATAATTAAATCTCGAGATATATTTTGAAGCAGTGGCGTCACTAGGGGGAAGGGGTGTGAGGAATGCGGTCATTAGGGGGGGGGGGGCGGGGCGAGGGTGCGGTCCGAACAGGTCGACACAATTTTGGGGTTGGCAACCAAGTTAGAAAAATTATAACTTGGCAAAAGCAGACACTTTGAAAAGATAATAATTAAATCTCGAGATATATTTTGAAGCAGTGGCGTCACTAAGGGGGGAAGGGGTGTGAGGGATGCGGTCCGCACCAGTCGACACCATTTTGGGGGTAACAACTAAGTTGGAAAAACTATAACTTGGTAAAAGCAGACACATAGGAAAAGATAATAATAAAATATCTAGATATATGCCCAAATATGCCTAGACACGTCTAGATGGTAGTTTAAGGGTCAATGACACAGCACAACGTTATACCATTTCTGTCTTAAAGTATAAAAAAGGAAACCTGTTCGTATAATGTTAAGTCCGTTTGTAATTTTAATTAAATATTATTGTAAAATTTCCAATAAGATTTGAATAAATGTAATAAACATTTGGATTTTACATTTTATTAAAAATCAATAAAAGTAGTTAATCAGCTCACAGTATTGGTTCAACAAAAAGAACTAGCTAGCAATAGTATTTATTATAACATATTTCAAGAAAGTTGATAGGGAGGCGTAACACCTGAGGTACCGCACTAGGTGCGACACTGTATCGAGAGTTTTCAATGCTGATCTTAGGTGATCACTTAACGCTACTCTACTTATTCCTGAAGAGTTACAAGAGTATTATTAAAGCACTGTTTGCACTGTTTGCTTTTATGTCAGAAATAACGCCAATTTTTTATTATTTCTTTAAACGATCAAAACAAGACAATGGCTTAAATATATTTTTCTTCCATTGCTGAATTTGATGGGGGCCGCCTCTGAGTTTGTGTGATAACATAAATTTTTCCTTATAATCTTCTTAATGAAAAACGTTAGGGAAGGAAATTTTTTTTTAAAAAAAGATCACATACTTCTTAATTATTACTCAAGCTTCATTCATAGATTCGCGCATTGATATTTTAAACAAGGTTACAAAAGACAGTTTGTGTGGAAACACAAACTCAAAATCGGCCCCCGAAGTGGTCCACCCAGGCAGGCTTCAATATTTTCAGAAAGAACATCCGAATGAAATTATATCAAAGACAAATGAGAGATAAGAATGGAGAAAGAAGGTTAACAGATCTTGTGTAGTGCACCAACGGTCCACCACATCAAAGGATAGGTGAAAGTGAATGTAAAGTTAGATGTGAACCTGGCCTAATTAGTTCCCCTTTCAGACCTTGTGGTCTATAGCAGGGGTCGGCAACCTTTTGAGTCGGCAGAGCCAAAAATTACAATTTCCATTTTTGAAAGTTTTTAAAGAGCCACAAAGTTTTTTCTTGCCAACTATAAATAGTACTCGCATAAATAACGTTCTTTGATAAAGAAAAACGAATCTATTTATTAATAAGAAAATATCTATTTATTTATATATGATTAGTGTTTTTCACAACAAATTAGATAAAATATTTATGGAATTATTAAATAATTACTTATTATGTAAGTAAATAAATTAAAAGAATTAACCATTTACATACAACACTAACTGACTGTAACTGACTTCAATAACAAAACAATTGAGCAAACAAATTCAATGGGAGCGATAGCTTCGGTTTTAAAAAGTTTGGATACATTTGGCTCATAACTTGTTGTTTTTAGTTTCAAACAAGACTCTAAATATTCATTTGTTAGTTGGCTTCTTACTTTAGGTTTAATAATATTCATTTAAGAGAATGCTTGCTTGCATGAATATGTCAATCCGAATATAGTTAGCACTCCTATGGCCAAATTTTTCACTTTACTGTAGCAATATGGAAGACAGTTCCATGTGTCGAATATCTCGCGGCATTTCTTGGAAAGCTGTCCACTTTTGTTGCGTTATGTACAAACATTTCTGGACCTCCAACTCTTCCAGCTTGCTTTTCAAATCTGTAAATTCTCCACTCCAAAAAGCTTTACTTTTTAAAGTCCAGTATCAATTCCAAATGGCTTAATGTGGATTTCGTTACTATTTGTGTTGATGATATTTATTATGAATGCTAGAATGGTTTTATTGGTTTTGAGATGCTCCAATCTCTCAGCAAATTCATCTGCATATTAAAAAAAATAACTGTGCTAAAGTAGTTCTTGTCAACTGGTTTTATCGCGATATTGCTTTAGAAAGTGAAAATGTAGTAATTTGCCGCTCTTAATAAGTAAATTTCCCCTTTCAGACCTTGCGATCTATAGGGCAGATGATGTAAAAGTCATCTCTTTCTGTTGTCCACGGTTAACGAGGGTGTCATGTGACCAGCACAACTACCAACCGCCTTTATTTTTCCCAACGAATGTCAGGTATCCATTAGAGCTGGATGGATTTAGAAGCGCCTAAAAATACCCAGGGATTAAAAATCCCAGTCTTCACCAAGATTCTAACATGGGACTCCTGTTTGGAAGCCAAGAGCTTTACTGCTCAGCCACCGCTCTGATCTTCTTCCAAAACATCGGCTGGGTTTTCATTTTCTTGTAGTTTTAGATTTATCTTATTTACTTTTGCTGATATATCCATCATGGAGTAACATTTTTGCAACCATTTGTCGCCCTCTTATTCAGGGTGATTAATACCTTTATCATTTAGGAATATATTTATTTCATTCAAGTACAAAGCTGGAAGTTTCAACAGCATACCTGTAGAAAGCCATCGCACTTTATTGGGAAGAAGAAGGTCGGAATATTGAGTCTCAATTTCGTTTAAGAATTCTTTAAACTGACGATGGTAGAGTGACCAGCACTTCTTGGTGGAGTAGGCAGTGAAACGTAAGAAATGCGTGGAGACTCGCAGATTCTCTTTTATTTTTTCCTGTCATACTTCTGGCTCCATCAGTTGCTATTGAAATAAGTTTATTTAAATCGATCTTATTGTCTTCAAGGCATTTTTGCACGGCGTTCGCTAAATCTTCTCCTCTAGTTTACCACGAGAGCGCTAGCAATGTTTGGGAAGACATATACCTGACGGAAATCCAACTTGTGCAGTGTCTTTTATGTCGCAAGACGTATCTATATCATCGATAAGGCAGAAGAAAGTTGTATATCTTCCACCTGCAAATATGTTACATTTGAAGACATGGGAAGGGGTGCGATGAAAATCAAGTACAAGTGGCTGAGAGATAGAATCGGTGCCAAATCTTTCTTAATCGATTAAAATTTTTTTTCGATGAAATAAATTATATTTGGGTATGGAACTAAAGAGCCGCAGCTTAACTTCCAAAGAGCCGCATATGGCTCGCGAGCCGCAGGTTGCCGACCCCTGGTCTATAGGGCAGATGATGTAAAGTTCATCTGTTTTTGTGGCCTACGGTTAACGAGGGTGTCATATAGCCAGCACAACGACCAACCGCATATACTTTTCCCCAACTAATGTCAGGTACCCATTAGAGCTGAGTGGACTCAGAGGCGCCCAAAGATTCCAAAAGTTAAAAATCCCAGTCTTCACCAGGATTCGAACCCGGGACCCCAGGTTCGGAAGCCAAGCGGTTTACCGCTCAGCCACCGCGCCTCCCCTGGTCTAACTGATGTCTTATAATTGATCTAATTTTTTGAAAAGGCTCAATCTCTTATTCAAATCCTCCAAAAAAAAATAAAAAATTTCCGCAATAAAAAAATGTTCAGAAAAATGGAGTATATAAGATTACTGTTCATTTTAAATTAGGTCTAACTTATAATGCATACTAATTAGCTTTTTCTCTTTAAAAAACTGCTTGCATAACTGATTTTAAAAATTAGATTTTTCGCTTTCAGAAAAAAAAAGTAACCGTTGCATCAGAACTTTGAATGATCTAAAATATTGTGATGTCGGATTTTCAATATCTTTTCTAGTTTGCGAGATCTAAACGGGACGAACGGACAGACGGTCAGACGGACAGACATTTCGCACAAAACTAATAGCGTCTTTTCCCCTTTCGGGGGCCGCTAAAAATCAAAGATTTACCACTGTGACAAGTTGGATTAAAGTATTGGTCGTTATAGGTGTCTAGGGGATTTTATGGTTTGAGAACCCACACTTTCACATAAAAACTACAGGCGCAGCGTTATTATGCAGGCAACAAATACTATATTTAGATGTAAAAATATGTACAGTTTATTATACAAAGGATAATTAAAAGGTAAAATGCTGTACAGTTGCTAGGATGGGATCTTGCGTATTTACATGTAGGAGACTATCATCATTAGATATGAGAACCAAGGGGTCTGAGTGTCATTAGGCTGGTTGCTTAGCTTTTGGTCCGGTGCTGCACTGATGAGACGGGTGTGGCTGGTACTGATGCTGTCTTCTGGTGGGCTGGCGTAGTGGATCCAGGCTCCGGGTGCAGTCCAACGTTGTATGGTTGCAGAGCTAAGCTGCGTCTACCATTCAGTCAAGCCAGTGACGAGTCTGTTGCTAGCGTTGTTACTTGGACTCTTGAAAGATGAGTAGGACTGATGTCTGCAGATCTGGTGCCAACAAATCTGGTATCAGCTTTAGGTTGCTAAGATTTCAGGCGGATGTTGCCTACAAATAAAAGCTGCAACGATATGATGTATACGTCGGTTTAGCCATAATGATAACACTGGGAGGTAGATGCCTTTCCGTGAAAGACATCTTCAGACTGATGTAGAGAAACTATAAGCTAGTTTCATAAATATCAAAGGGAACTAACAGATGAATATGGTGTCCCGTCAAGGGAGATAACAATAATAATGGGGACTCCCATAAAGGGATATAACAAACAGTAATAAGTGATACATGATAAGTAATACAAGTGATCTTCACCCGTCACGGTGAATAGCAAGTGCATACATCGCTTAGATAAATGAGATGAAAGGGGAAGGGGAGATCAACGACTGATACTCGCCCATGCTCTCACATAAGTAAACATAGAGCATAAGTAAATACATACTCAGTAATAAGACATGTTTACAGAAATGTTTTGATAATTCCCTGCCAAGGAATTAATCAATGTCAACATACTAAAGGCTCGTGCTGAGCGCTAATATATCAGAGATAAATTAATAATAGTTGAAGAGCTAAATACATCTGGTAAGTATTGTTAATAAACTCTAGTCCAGCTGGTTTGAACATTTAGCCACAAAAGTCATGATATAAAATATAAGTATACAGTAATCTACTTACATTATCCATGATAAGAATGCACAAATATGTACACAAATAATGTAGTAATAAATGCACAAATATATATATACATTACTAAGTAAAATGGTTCTCAAGCACTGTACTAAGTTACATACCACCAATCCAAACTGAAATAAGGGAATGAAAATAGTCCAGAGCTCAAGCAAGAGATAGATGTGCTCCCTGTCAGCTCTCCAGCGAGAATGAGATCGGACGATGAAGTTCTGTCCATATACACGTGGAGAGGGGGGGGGGGTGGCGGGAGATAAGTGCAAAGGTGGTCTAGACTATCTGGCGTCTTTTGACAAAGGGGTCCCCGCTTGACCGTGACGAGAGTTTCCGGAAGGCACGAGTTGAAAGCCCAGGAAATTCGCCCAGGTGGTCAGAGACCAAAGGGGGGGGGATGATCGGAGGTGCCCAGGGCAAAGTAGATTACACCTTGATACTGGCTTTGCGCTAGACGACCGGGGAGATCGCCGCACGAGGGGTCGAGTTGAATGGGCTCTTTGAAGTGACCAGCCGCTCCCGGAAAGGGGGGGGGGTCACCGGATGTTTGCCGAGATAGATAGAGGGAGTGTACTCTTGTCAAGAGTCAAGTGTGGCGCGTGTCAAGGTGGGGATAGTAAAATGTGACATCGCTGCCAAAAGGGGTGGGGTTGGATTGGAGGGGTGGTGACTGTGTTTTTAGCGCTTGATTGGCTTAATTAGTAAAATTGCTGATTAATAGCGTGTAAATAAACTAATTAAATGCTTACATCTGATTGATACCTTGAGTGAGCTAAATCGGTTTGTCACAGCCACTATTCGCTAAAACAGTACAAGATAGATTTGCTAAAATGTCTTTAAATGTAAATATTTGCAGTTGGAAGATACTTCATTTTTTTTTGTATTATCACTTAATATAGATAAGTGTTCCGACATATAGACACGGCACAAGTTGCCCATTTTTCAGGTATATGTCTTCCCAAGGTTCAAAAGAAGAACTTCCAGGATTGCTACCGCTCTTGTGACAATCTATAGGAGAAGATAGAGCGAACGACCTGCAAAAATACCTTGAAGACAATAAGATCGAGTTAAAATAAAATCGTTTCATTAGCAATTGATGGGGCCAGGGGTATGACAGGAAACAATAAAAGGTTAACGGAGCTAAATAAACCTTGAAATTCTAACGTTTTACTGCATAATGCACCAAGAAGCGCTTCGCACCCAAACATTTCCGGCTGAAATAGTTGAGGTAGTGATTTTGGTAATCAAGGTTGTTAACAGCTTCTTGTCAAAGAACTCTACCATCGTCAGTTTAAAGAATTCTTAACGAGATGGAGACTCAGTATTCCGACCTCTTTCTTCCCAATAAAGTTTGCGATGGCTTTCCAAAGGTTAAAGTGTTTTGCATTATTCTTGGATGAAATACACAAATCCTTAAATGATAAAGGTATTAATCCCCTGAATTAGAGAACGACAAATGGTTGCAAACATTTTACTTCATGGTGTACATAACAATGAAATTAAATGGACTGAATCTAAAACTGCAAGGAAATGGAGAACCCAGCTTATGTTTTGGTAGAAGAATTTCTTTCTTTTAAAGAAAAATTAATTCTCTTTGTAGAAGATGTTTAGAGCGGTAAGTTACTACAGCACAGTTATAAAAAAAAAATCAAAGATGAATTTATTGACAGATTTGAGCAGTTCAAAACCAACAAAAAATTCTAGCATTCCTAGTGAATCCTCTCAACACAAATAGTAACGAAATCCACATTGATCCGTTTGGAATTGATACTGGATTTGTAGATTTAAAAAATAAAGTTTTAGTGGGTGGAAATTTTTACAGAGTTAAAAATCAAGTTGGAAGAGTTGGATGTCTAGAAATGTTTGTAAGTTATGCAACAAAAGTGGACAGCTTTAAAAGAAATGCCGCGAGATGATTCGACGCATGAAATAATCTTCCAGATTGCTACAGTGAGGTGAAGAATGTGACATTTGGAGTGCTGACTATCTTTGGATGCGTTCTCTTGAATGAATATAAGTAAAAGTAAAGCAAAAAGCAAACTAACAAATGAAATGTAAAGTCATTTTTGAAGCTAAAAACAAAGTTATCAGCCAAATGTATCCAAACTTTCTAAAACCCATGAAAAAACATCTCTCTCATTGAATTTCGCTCCGTTTAAGAGATATCCGAAAAGGCACGGTTTAGAGCGTCCGACCTTTTATGGTCTGTGACCACCATGCATTGAGCCGTTAGCAGGGGCGCTGCTGCTTTTGGTTCTTTCACTCTAGCCAAGTTATTAAGGAGTTTCCATGCCTGCCGTCAACCTGCATGTTCCAGGTTAGCGCAGGTCTTGGCCCACTTCAATCTCGTACCCTCCGCAATGACTTCCTTTACCACAACCGACAGCTTGTCGTAAGCACGTCTGGTATCATCGTTTGGTGGACGACTGAGCCGCCTAAGTGCGGCCCTCCTCATTCGGATTAGGCTGCCAAAGTGGAGACCAAAAGGGCCTATACTTTCGCCCACCATAGGACAGCGAAATTGCCCTACGAGCGGCGCTCAGAATAGTCCACACGAAGAGTTGATAAATCCGGTTAATGCGTCCCGCCTGGACTTCCAGCCCGTTCAAGGAGGCATCCGATGCACTCCTAAACAGGCCTCGATTGGCACGATTGTACACATATTTTGGTTCTGAGTATGAGGACTTCGTGTTGAGCTTTGCTTCGATCACGTCCACTCTTGACTGCAACTTTAAATCAGCTGACACTAGTGACTAGTCTGGTCGCGACACGCCCCCGTTGCCAGTGTGCAAAAAGGCCAGGTGGGGGGGGGCAGTCATTACCCTGCAAAACAACCAGATTTCTTTCGTCGTATATCTCGAGCAGTCGAAGTCCTCTGACGTCTATCTCCGGACAACCCAAGATGGGTGACTTAGCGTTAAAATCGCCTGCAACGATCATCCTTGTGCCGTAGGACTCACGCAATTTGAATTACAACTCAGACTTGGGTGGGTTGTAAAGGTTTACGCATGTGAATCGCTGACCAATTTTGAATACCTCAACTGTCAGGGTATCCGTCTGTCAGGGTTTCACGGGGGCGCTGGATTCCACAACACGGGCCGTTAACGAATTCCTCACAAACTTTGCGAGTACCTGGCACCGCGAGCAGGAACACCGGTAAGCCGTAAATCCATAAAGAAGTTGTGGTTCCGGGGGTTGAGTTTCCTGACACATGAGGACATCTACCTCGTATCGCTCTACAACTGTATGGACCTCGACACGTTTCAGCGAGACTGCAGACTCAGGTTAATGTGGATTATCCGAAGCTGTTTGCTACGGTCGTAACCGGTAGGGGGTGCTCCACTACCCCCTTTAGCCTTGCCTCTTGGTGCGGTCACCTTTCGGTATTTGGGGGGGGGGAACTCCCCCGAATGTGCTAGAGACGTCGCGGCATTCTGAAGTGATGGGCTGGGCCCGGACGATGTGCCCGGGGGGGTGCTGGCCACCTGACTCACACCCTGAAGGGGGAACCGTTCCCCCACTAAAAGATTGGTTTTCCTTATCTATATTTAAAGATAGCAGATATAGATTTACAATCAATATCAAAATTATATCTCCAATTTGAAGCCTTTCAGTAGTCTATACCAATTACATCTGTAGATCTAGGTTTAGGTCTTTCATAAAACAAAAAACGAATGGGCTAAAACCAAATGTTATTTATTTCCTAAATGAATAACCGCATCCATTGTCTTCCGAGACAGAAGGAGCCATATATATATACCTTTGTGTCCAGCGCCCCTACCACCCCTTTGGCTCCCAGCGCGCCCACAATTTCACAAAATCGCCCTTTAATGGGCGCTAGCGCCCCGTTGAAGACTACTGATCTAGAGCAAAGATCAAGATCTAATTTGTAATCCTATTGTTTCATTACTAGCCATTACATCCACGAAAAAATATTAATAGTTTTATTAACTTTTCAGGTGAGGACGGCACTTCTGCACATGGACCTAAAGGTGACAAAGGTAAATTTAAATAGACATGTATTTGCCAAGTTATTAGGTTATTACTGGAAATATATAAGCATTAGATTGATTCATAGTAAAAACACTTAAGTCACTTAATTGGAAAACGCTGGATTTTTTTTTTAAAGGTTTTGTTAGGGTTTATTCCAATAAGCTTTTTTCATCTTGAAATTTTCTTATTTTTTAATGTAACAAAAATAATTATTTTTACTATAAATTCCTTTGCCCTAAACACTAGCATGTTATTACTTTCCCGGTACATAGAACAACTAAGCCAATTGGTTATTCGAAACCGCAACTATTAAATTTACCACAAAAAAAAAAGATTTTATATACGCAATATCGACCCAATATGTTAATTAATGCCGATATTTATATGTATTTATTACAATTTTGCTACTTTCTTCCCAATTTAATAATAATAATAATCTTTAGCACGTATTAACACTTTTTGGTGCGTAAATTTCTCTCTTTCAAATAAAAAAAAATCTATGTTTATTTGTACACATATCTGGATTGAAGTATAAATCTAATTTGTCTATACATCTACAAAATAGTCAGAGTGAATGTATGAGATTATCTTAATATCAGTGTTATTGTTAGATGTGCTTTTACAAAGAACACGGTCTTACACGGAAAACCTTTGTGCAAGTATATAGATAGATAGTAGATGAAGATATATATATATATATATATATATATATATATATATATATTAGGGGTGCACCGGATAGTACTTTTTGATATCCGGCTGAAGCCGGATATAACCGGATAGTAAAATTAGATATTCGGCCGGAGCCGGAGCCGGATACCTACATGACTCATACAGCTCGTTTTACTGAAGTTTTTGCAAATCTTCTATATAACATACCTATATTCATATTATTTTGTTATTTACTTTCTTACTTTAAACTCTATCACTGATTGATAAATTAAAATGAACAGCATTTTTTTTACAGATATGCTTATCATAAACTAATCTTTGTAACATGAGATATATATATATATATATATATATATATATATATATATATATATATATATATAGAGAGAGAGAGAGAGATAGATAGATAGATAGATAGATAGATAGAGAGATAGATATATAGATAGATATATAGATAGATAGATAGATAGATAGATAGATAGATAGATAGATAGATAGATAGATAGATAGATAGATAGATAGATAGATAGGTGGGGGGAGCTAGCTAGGACATGTGACCATTGACCACTGGGGTGGTAATTTGTATACGGGTGAAATGACTCTGGACCAGAAGAATGTTTTAAATGGACATTCCGATATCTAGTGGTTAAGTTCGCTTAGTGCGTTATCGCTAGGCTGTGTTGTCGTTTCCAGGGTCACTGGTTCGAGCCTTGGTCGGCGCAGTACCTTATTTTCGTCTCATTTTAATTCACTACTTTCTCTCATTTAAAAGCTTGGTCCCTGGTGCTGCTGTTCATTTATGCTTAATATGTATGTAACTTGCATCGTAATACTAGATTCCAACCTATAGTCACTGTTTATCGAATATCTTAAGGTATACAATATTATAAAATTACACAAGCCATTAATGTAAATTCACCAGAATTGTAAAGTAACTAGGTGGCAATTTAGATATCTAAAGATGATGTAGTCATTTCAGAAGTTGGATGTAAAAGAAGATCTAGCCGAGATGAATGAAGTGTTCCAGTCAGTCTAATGATGTAGGCTTAAATATTTTGAGGAATTGTTCTTTTTGGCATTTACGAAGGAATTATTCAGAGCAAAAGGAAAAGTAGACCATTTATCGAAAGAATGGTTCTATAAGATGCTTATTAACTGGAATGACTTAGTCACTTAATAGCTAAAAATTGTATAAGATAAGATAAGATAATTTTATTGATCCAATCAAATGGAAATTCAGTTTGACTACAATTGTCAACATCAGCCTAACTACTGTAAAATAACAGTATAGATGAAAAATTCGAACAACATTCACACACGAAACACATACACATTCATAGCTAGCGCTTTATGAATTTGACTTCTATGTTCTTCTCGATGACGACAGCTGATCTTGTAACACTCTGACTGAAAGTGGGATAAAGGAGTTTTTAAATCTTTCTGTTTAAGTCCTAATGGAAAGGAGATGAGCACTTCATTCAGATCTGATGTAACAGTGGCTTAATGGGTGCAGGTTGTCGTTAAGAATCAATAGTGTTTTGGAAAGGTACCTTTCATGAAAAAGCTCTTCAAGAGATGGTAGCTGTATTGAATTGATATGCGATGCTTTTTTAAATAGTCTATTTAGTCTAAGTCTTTGTGCCAGTGAAGTATTATCATACCAGCAGGTGATGGCAAAGTTAATTAGACTGCTGATGGTTGCTGTATAAAAGTTTAATAAATGTTTTGTCGATGTAAAATTTTCTTAGCTTTCTGAGATAGGAGTGTTCCTGGCGAATTTTTAATTAGAGGTATGACAGTATTCATACCATTTCAGTTTGTTGTTGATGGTTGTTCCTAGATATTTATATTCTTGTACTTATTCTATGGTTTGATTGTTTATCTGAATTTCTGCAATAAGGCCTTTATGTTTCCTAAATTCAATAATCATTTCTTTAGTTTTCTGAACATTTAAAATTAGAAATTGTATTGTTAATGTTTCAGCTATTTTCAACAAATTCTATAGAAATGGAGGCGCGGTAGCTGAGCTGTAAAGCGCTTGGCTTCCGAACCGGGATTTAGGATCTTTGGACCCCTCTGAGTCCACCCAGCTGACATTAGTTGGGGAAAAGTAAAGGCGATTGGTCGTTGCGCTGGCCACAAGACACCCTCGTTAACCGTAGGCTAGAGAAACAGATGACCTTTACATCACCTGTCCTATAAACTTCAAGGTCTGAAAGGGGAACCTTAACTACGGAAATGAAATAGAAATTTGTTACTTAATTTCATAAGTGATGGAAAAAAAAAACTAAAAAAATATTAAAAGAAGTACGAAGAATATTCATCTGGATTGGAACATTACGACATCTGGCATACAAATAACACGGAAATCAATATGATTGATGTAAAAACAAACAAACAATGGATGAATATATTGCACAGATTGTTCCTATCAAGGCAGAATAATTGATATTTCGTAACCATATTAACGACGTGACATTATTGAATAAAGAAGTCCCTTGATATGATGGAAAAGGAAATAAAACCCATAGCTAAAATCTCTAATGTTGAAAAGTTTTTGGATGTTTTAGAAAACAACGTTTGAGTGTAAGTGTAAGTATTTGTATTTGTTTGATAGCACACCTGACACACTGGCGGATCCAGAACTTTGGAGTGGGGGGGGGGCGATTTTTTTCCAAACCCTAACCCTAACGCCCAGTAAACCCTAACCCTATGCAGAATCTTCGGCGAAAAAAAAAACAGAAAAAAAAACAGACATGTTGAGGCCTTTCTCTTGCAAGCTTGGGGTTCTGGAGAGCGCTGTAAGCTTCCCCAGTGGGATTCGGGGCGAAGCCCCGACGCCAAAAACGTTTTCTTGCATTTTTCACTGCAGAAACGCATTCTCCTAACATCTACAGCTTGTTATTTATCAATGGGGTTCGGGGTGAAGCCCCGACGCTAAAAGCGTTTTCTGGAATTCTTCACTGCAGTAACGCATTCTCCTTACATCTACTGCTTATTTTTAATCAGTGAGGTTCGGGCGAAGCCCCGACGCCAAAAGCGTTTTCTTGCATTCTTCACTGAAGAAACGCATTCTCCTGATCTACAGCTCATTTTTCATCATATTATAAAGGACCTTTTGAAAAATGTTGAAAAATATTCTAATATGAATTTATAGTCCCTTAATACATTGCAGATAAAACCGATTTGTTCTTTGAAAAGATAAGGTACCATACATATTTAGATTAATGCTTTGAGGATCGCCGCCAAAAAAATAATAATTATTCGATAAATAATATGCAATAAAATTCAAGTATAAATTGTGAGTTATAGTCCAAAATTTATTTAACTAGAAAAATATGAGATAGAGTAAAGGTTGGGAAAAGGCGACTAGGAATGCCATGTCTGGCTTTTGAACTTTTGAACCGTGACTCTTATATTGAAAAATTTCGGTTGAATTATAACTTTTCCAAAGCAAAGTCTTTCTTAAAATAGTTATGATAAATTCATGTGAAATTACACAAACTCTGTCTGGAAAGGGGAAGGGCGGTAGAATGATTGCATTTTGCATTAAAGAATATGGGTTGGGCGACTCGATATAAGAATTTACTTTATAGCATATATTTAAATTATATTTGTGACAGATTTTTTTAATTTTGTAATTTCTTACTATAATACAAAAAGAAAAAGTATTGGTTTGTCCAATAGGGGGAAGGTGAATTCCACCTGTTTATATTATATAGATATTCGACTAATTTTGTTCACATACTATGATTTCTCCATAAAAGTAGGACCGCCACCCCCCCACACTCAAAGGGTTTAGATGGGAAGGGCAGTAGAGGTATTTGCTCCCCCCCACACACACACACACACACAAATCGGCCAACAGGTGAACGACATAATATAAAAACCGGTTAAAATACCAATAACAAGTTTTATAGTCATATAGATAATTATCTGATTCTGTTAGCAAGCTGTGATTTCTATATATAAATAGGACCGCCCTCCCCACTCGAAAGTTTATGGTGTCTGAATTAAGACAATTTAATTAATTCCTCGGCAGAGGTTTTTCTTTTGGCCTCATGCTCTAAAGCAGTGATACTAAAAAAGAGATAAAATAGAATTAAAAAAACCTAAGTATTATAATCTCGTGAATCTAGTATATATTTAATAAATTAGATTATAAAGTTTAACCGAAAGCAAGTCAGAGCTTTCAATCTGGATGTCTTTGAGGTGATTACACAACTTGTGTTCACTGGCGGATTCAGGGGGGGGGGGGCGGTAGGGGCGATCACCCCCGCTCGGCCGACACCCCCCACCCCAAAGGAAGGGGGCGGACGAAATTTTGTATATAATTCACACAATTTGTATACGAATTTATTAGTATTGTTATTAATATATACTAATTATTTATATTTCCACCTATTTTTAGATTATTTCGCCCCCCCTCTAGTATGTTGGCCGATTTGGTGGGGTCGGGAGGGGATGATGGAATAGATCCCGCCCCCCCCCCTCCATAAACTTTCGAGTGGGGGGGGGGGCGGTCCAATTTATTTGCAGAAATCACAGCTTTCTAAAAGAATCAATTAAATATATGTATGATTAAAACTTGTTATTGATATTTTAACCGATCTTTATATTATGTCGTTCCCCTGTTGGCCGATGGGGGGGGGGGGGGCGAATACCTCCACTGCCCTTCCCACCTAAACACTTTGAGAGGGGGGCGTCCTACTTTAATGGAAAAATCATAGTTTGTGAACAAAATTAGTTGAATTAATCTATACATTTTATATTATGTCGCTCCCTTTTCCGATTCGGTGGGGTGGGGTGGGCGATTGTATGTACTGCCCTCCCCACTATAGCCCTTTGAGTCGGGGGGCGGTCCTATTTCTATGGAGAAATCATAGTTTGTGAACAAAATTAGTTGAGTATTTATATATCATAAGCTACTTATTGATATGTGAACCCATTGTATATTATGTCGCACCACACTCTAATCTCAAATTTTATGATTAGTAAATATAAAATGAAAAAGGGTTGTACCAGGTGGGAGGGGCGATACATGCTATCGCTTTCCCCCATCGGACAAACAAATACTTTTCCTTTTTGTATTATAGTTATGAAATTACAAAATAAAATAAAAAATTGTCACTAATATGCTGAAAATTAAATTCTTATATCGAGTCGCTCCATCCCTATTCTTTGATGTCAAATAAAATCATTAGCAGAAATTATAAAAAGGAGCGAAGATTAATCGTATTAACTCTACCGCCCCCTCCCCTTTCCAGACTACAACGTGACGTTTTAAAACAGAATAGTCAAATATGGCGACAGAGTTTATGTAATTTCACATGAATCTATCATAATTATTTGAAGAAAGACTTTGCTTTGGTAAATTTGAATTCATACGAATTTTTTCAGTATAAGACTAATGATTGAGATGAGTTCTAAACCCAAATAATCTTTTACTAGTTGCCTTTTTCCAACATTTAATAAATCTGATATTTTTCTAGTTAAATTAATTTGGGACTATAACTCAATTTATACTTGAATCCTAAAAATGCAAAATAAATTTAGAATAAAATCTAATTGGTCCACTTAATTTCTCCTCCCACTTCCGAAATTTTTTGTTTAGAGCTTTGAATTATACTTCTGTAACAAAACAAAGTTACAAACATGCCTTTTGAACAAAATGTATCACTTACAAATAAGCATTTTCTTTTTAAATATTATTAATCGAATAATTTGTTTTTCGGCGGCGATCCTCATAGCCTTTATCTAAATATGTGGGGTATCTTATCTTTTCAAGGAACTAATCGGTTTTATTTGCAATGTATTAGGGGCCTATAAATTCATATTAGACTATTTTTTAAGTAAAACATTATTCAAAATGTTCTTTTTTTAATAGGATGAATAATGAGCTTTAGGTCAGGAGAATGCGTTTCTTCAGTGAAGAATGCAAGAAAACGCTTTGGCGTCGGGGCTTCGTCCCAAGCCCCACTGATGAATAATAAGCTGTTGATGTCAGAAGAATGCGTTTCTGTAGTGAAGATTGCAAGAAAACGCTTTTGGCGTCCGGGCTTTGCCTCAAACCCCAGTGGAGAAGCGTATGAGCTCCCCCCCCCCCAAGACCCCCAAGCTTGCAAGAGAAGGGCCTCAACATGGCTGGTTTTTAGTTTTCCGAAATTTGAGAAAGACTTCTTTTATTTTTCTTCTCATAATATGTGTGTATATATATATATATATATATATATATATATATATATATGCTGTACGCACGTTTATGCATAGGGTTAGGTGGGCGTTAGGGTTAGGGTTTGGAAAAAAATCGCCCCCCCTCCACTACAAAGTTCTGGATTCGCTAGTGCTTGTGTTTGGCTCGTGTTTGTTACTGAATAACGTTCACCAATGAAATGTTTTTAACGCTTTACTTTGGCAATATGAGAATAATAAAAAAATTAACAGGCAAAATAAATAATTCTAATAAACATTTAAACTTCTTTATATAGGTCTTCGTTTGTGGTAATGTTATATCGGCTGACTTGACAGCGGCAATAGAAATAATTATTAGCTCTTCATTAGTTAGCTGTGAAAAGGATTTTCACCAATAAGTTTTGTAAGAAATATGTGCAAAAATGATGATGGTTTCAATTCCCTATCATTACCATTTCGTCAAACACTTTTAGCAAGCTCCTTTTTACTGACATAGATATCAGTTATTCACTTCTCAAATCAAGCAAGCCGCTGTATATGTTTATTTCATTGGCTTCATTATGCCATTTTTTTACACAGTCACACTTGACTAATCAAACATGTTGACTGATTATCATGTTTTACAAAAAAAAACAATGAGTTCACTTTTACTGGAAGTTTGTACACATGGATTTCACCTTTCGTTTCTTTTTATAGAAGACAAATTCAGCACGAACCACTAGATTATATATTTATTTTGACTGTAACCATTTTTAAACCTTAATAAAATAGATAATAAAGATATCCACTAACCAAATAATAATGATAACAACAATATCGGTATCTACTTAACCTTTTCTTGGGAAAAATGATCATACAATCTGTGATGTTTTTTGGTTTGTTATATCTACGTTGAAATACATGATAGGCTCTATAAAAAGATAAGAAAAATGGATTCGCCTAAATAATGTCTATATTATAACACTTTTAAAACATATTCTTTGCCCGTTTATGCAAGTATTCGTGATACTCGCGTGTGATGATTTCTGTTCCTATATTGCTGGATATTTCTTCTTATATTAATAATGGTTTAAATAGAATCCTCTTGATTTATATTGACTGTTTGATAACAAACTGAAGAAACATCTGTGTTCTTTTCTAACTTATTTATTAAACTTCTTCAAACTAAACATATATGTAGTACTAATTGATTTATTTTCTTGATAATATTAAACTTTTTACTAGTACAACTTCAACTGATATAACTTCAACTAATAGACCCGCAAATGTTTAAAACTCACTATAACACAAGAACGTTACTAAGCAAAGATGCGAGAATCCCGACTAACTAGCTTTCCTCTAATTTATACTTTTCTAAACCGTACTTTCCAGAATTAAAGAAACTTCTCTCCTAAATATTTTATTAACTGTGACCTTTTAGAAACTGAGGTAATCTATTTTTATTCCCTGACCTCTTTCCCTGATTGGATATTTATGCTTAACGTGTTTGCTCTGGACTTCTATTACCCAACCCCAGCTTCTAGAAACAGATCGAATTAAGTCTCAGTATCGACTCGTGACATCACGCTTCGCTGTGTTGTAATAGTTTATATGCTATATTGGTTATGTTGGTCAAACTCCCTTTCTGTTTTGGCACATGAAATGAAAGGTCCCGCATTATAGCTGTACCTACAATGTAAATCATAGTATTTTTTTATTTTAACAAAAAAAAAAAAATAATAATAAATTCATTTCATTTTGTAAAATAACTATGAACACATAAACCCACATATTTGAGCAGCTATTTTGTATTTTGGGGGGAAAAAAAGGAAACGTTAGATTATTTTTATAAAGTTATAACAATGTTGAGTTGTTGAGTTAGTTTTTTTCTTTTAAATAGTATATTTTATGCAATTAAACATTTATATTTACTTTATATATATATATATATATATATATATATATATATATATATATATATATATATATATATATATATATATATATCATGGGCGTAGCCAGGAGTTTTTTTCGGGGGGGGGGGGGGGTTAGGGGGGGGATTTTTTTTCTCCCCCCCCCATGCCCCCCTCCATCGCGAAAAAAAGATATTTGTATATATGTATGTGTGTGGGTGTAGATAATCTTCATTCTTTCGGAACACGTTTATTATGCCATAGAATAGGTTCTTCCTGTAGTTAGTAGAAAAATTGTTGACTTCCTGCATTGCTACAAAGGGGATCTGGGGGAGCGCTAGGAGCTCCCCCAGCGCGGGGCGAAGCCCCGCCGCCAAGCACTATTTCTGGTATTGAATGCCAACAAAATGTATATTCTGAGGTATCTACAGTGCATTTTACTACTATTAAAAAGTCTTATTTGAAAAATTAATGAGCTATTCTTACTGACTTAGACCCTCCCGCGCCGTTCGGCGCATTTGCCGTCAAGCTGTTTCCACAAAAATCTGTCACTTGGTGTCACAGATGCCATTATAGATTTATTTGTATATTTCACATTTAAAAGCTTGTGTGTAAATAGAAATATAAACCCTTGACTGAGCCTCAGGAATTACCCCACAAATCTAGATCCTTGACAGCGCCTCAGGTTTTACCCGAGACGTAATTACGATGTTGCAAATCTATTGGTTGATTTGAAAATAAATAAAGACATTTTTTAAAAAGAGTTAGCGCCAGAGAATTGACGAGAGAGAAAGAACGCCAGTCGATGAAAGAATGTCCTAGTAGACAGTCACGTTTTCCAAGAGCTCTGATTTAAAGCCTTTGTAATGTTATTTATGCTTGTTGATCTGTAACTTGTACATAAGCTGTACTTACGTTTTATATTTAAATAAAGTTCCAGAGTTGTGTTGTAACAAAGAATCTTTTATTGTGAATCCTAGATCGTCATTTATTCAACTATTTTAATTCAAGTGAAATCCCCGGCACCACAACACACGTTGTGACATCTGGCACTCCGACTAATAAAAGTTTATGGACAACTTCTAGCGAAATTTATTCAAGATCTAGGACCAATTTCTAAACTCTTCAAAGGAACTTCATTCTTGTTTAACGGAGGACAGAATTTCTGTGTTTAACAGGTCAGATGGTTATCGATAATTCTTTTATAAAGATTTTCGTTAGAGTTACGTCTAACTCACGAAATCTATTTTTATATGTAATTGGCAAAAGGAATAAGACCAATATACATAATAACTGGCATTATAAAAAAGACCAGTAAAGCAAATAACTGGCAATATAAAAGACCAGTAAAGCAAATAACTGGCAATATAAAAGACCAGTAAAGCAAATAACTGGCATCATAGTCATTATAAAGAAGACCAGTAAATAATCATTTGTCTGGCACAAAGTAAACAGAGGACCAGATTTAACCAACTGTTAAACCAGTAAAAAAAAAAAAAAAAAGTACTCGGCTCAATAGATCTATATATCGAAGCTTACGACTCCAGTGAAATACAATTTTACTGTCAAGCATTATTAGCAAATTGAGGCTTCAAGAACTTTGTCACTATATTATTATTATATCTGAGATAAAGCCAAAATCCAGATATTGTACATTTTGTTCCAATACAAGAAACTAACAAAAAAATTAAATATGTCTTCCGGTTCTAGAACACAACGACTCCAGTAGTACTTCTACTGTAAAACAAAGTTCTACTTCATAGCCAGTTACGGCATAACTAACATTGATTTGTTATATTCAAAACGTTACTATATTTCTACATTCCAAGTTGGTATATTTTTCAACATGTCTCCAAAGACAAGAACACAAAGATGGTTAGAATTATTTGACATAGCTAAAGAAAAACAAGTACCTTAACCAGATGAATGGGTTCATCGACAGGAAGAAAAAGAATATTAAACAAAGATACGTCAAGAAGATAAAGAAGCAGAAAAACAAAGAGAATATCAAACAAAGGAACATTGTAACATGACTTTAACAACAGACATAATAGGTGAAGCCATAGCTTTAGCAGAAAAACTCAATATTCCTTCACATGAACGAGAAAGATGGTTTGATAATAAATTAGCTGAGATAGACAGAGAAGATGACAAAAGACGGCAAAAAGAACTAAAACGAGAATTATTAAAATTGAAAAATACCGAATTCAAAGCTGAACAAAAGAATGATGCAACATTAACAAGAATATACCAGAAAGCTCAATTAAGAGAGCGTACAGCATATCTCGAAGATGGATTTCTCAAGAAGACTTCTTTTCACAAGTGCAATGTAATTGAACAAATATATTTACCAGAGAAGTACAGAAATCAAATAATAATCAAAGCAAAGCATGAATTTTATGACACCAAACATATGAGTGTAACAAGTACTAAGCAGAGAATTGCCAAAGAATATTATTGGCCTAGCTTGACCAAAGATGTCAAGAAATACATTAATAATTGTTCACATTGTCAACATGATTATTGTGAGAAGAAACAAACTCAAAAGAAAAGCAACATAACTAAAACAAAGAACAAAGAAGACTACAAAGCCAGAATTGACAACAATGAATCTATGCATCATGACTCAAGTAAATCTACAGGGACATCACTGCCTACTACATGTCCATCCCTACCCACTACATGTCCACTACATGTCCATCCCTACCTGACAATACAAGCCCATCCCTACCAAGTACTTTCCCATCCCTAACCACTGATGATGACTTCATACATCAAGACTTGAACAAGACTGCAGCTGCATCATTATCTACCAATACTATGGTATTCATTGAAAATTCTTGCTACAATCAAGACAAGTCTCAAGAACCAGAAGCAGAAACTAAAGAAACTTATATTCAATCAATTTTGGCTATACCAGACAAAAGAAAAACTATGCAACTTGACTCTAACACTCATACAAGTATTCCTCATTTGAAAGAATGTGAGTCAACTCAAGAAGCCATTACAACCATGAACATTGGAAGTCAAAGAATATTACATGAACACATGAAATCAAGATATTTTGCTCAAGGAGATCAAGTCAATTTACTGTTACCAGATTGGAGTAAAAAGCTATTCTACAAATGGCAAGGTCCATTCTCCATACTCAGAAAGATAACAGATGTTGACTATGAGATAGACATACACAACAAAAAGAAAATCTATCACGTCAACATGTTACAAAAATATAACACAATAACAGAGCCACAAGCCCAGAACAAAATGAAAGAGCCATATCATGTCTTGCAGTCATACCAGAAGAAGATGAAAATGACACGTCTGAATTTGACGACATCAATATGCCACAAACAACTACCAAACAAACTGAATTTTGGCAAGACATCAAACTCAATTCAATGACACCGCAAAAGCAGAAAGAACTGACTACCATTCTCAAAGAAAATTCAGACATATTTATAGATGTTCCAGGCAAAACGTCAATTACGGAACACAATATAATACTTACTGATTCCAAGCCTACAAAAGCAAGACCTTATCCATTATCAGTACACTACAGAGACTTTCTTAAACAAGAAATTAACCAACTATTAGAGCAAGGAATCATTGAACATTCCAACTCTCCATATGCCGCCCCAATAGTTCTTGTCAAACGGAAGCAAACGACAACTCCAAGAATGTGTCTCGACTTCAGACAGTTGAATAAAATAACCCAACTCGACTCATATCCTATGCCAAATCCTGAAGATCTTATGACCAAATTTTTAGAGGCAAAGTTCTTCACCAAAATAGACCTGTCCAGAGGTTATTACCAAATACCAGTCAGACAAGAATGCAAACAGTTTACGGCATTCACCACAGCTTATGGGCTATTCCATTTCAACTTCATGCCATTTGGTCTAGTCAACGCCAGCAGCACCTTTAATAGAGCCATTCACAGCATACTAAGCAATTGCTCTGACACAGTGTCATATATAGATGACATTTGCATATTCCATAAGACATGGAACGAACATATCAAAGGACTACAAGAAGTTTTCAGCATACTGAAACAACATGGTTTTACCATAAAGCCTAGTAAGGTAGAACTAGCCATGTCAGAAATATCCTTCCTGGGTTATAGAGTCAGCTACAATTCGCTGAGACCACAAGAGAACATTATTCAACGCATACTAGACATCAAAGTCCCCACCAGTAAAAAGCAAGTGAGAAGTATTTTGGGTCTGTGTAATTTCTACAGACATTTCATACCAGGTTACACAGCACTCATAGCTCCATTGATTGAACTCACTAAGAAAGGACAGCCAACGAAGATTCCATGGTCTACAAAGTTACATACCACTATTGAGAACATTAAAGCTGAATTCTCAAGAGACACTATTCTCAAACTCCCGAATCCAGAGAAGCAATTTTACCTCGCCACAGATGCTTCATCTTCAGCTATAGGTGCATGCCTAATGCATAAATACCAAGACACTTCACAGAAATGCCAAGAGACTTTGCACCCAGTATTTTTCATCAGCAGGAAGTTGTCACCAGCTGAAACCAGATACTCAACCATCGAACGTGAATGTCTAGCCATTGTATGGGCCATAGCCAAGTTCTCCAGATATCTATTAGGTGCTCATTTCACACTCCTAACTGATCATGCACCACTAGCATTTCTGAACTCAAAGAAGTTAGCGAACAGTCGTTTAACTCGTTGGAGTTTACAACTCACAGACTACCAATTCGAGGTCAAGACAATTCCTGGACGTGAGAATGTTTTCGCTGACACACTTTCCAGATGTATTTAATTCTTTACATAATTGTGTATATATTTTTCTTCCACAGGCATAGTATATCAGTTTTGTATTGTCATATTTTAATTTTATCATGAAGCACCGTGAAGAGAAGTAACTCATTCAATTCAAGATTTAATTTATTTAAGTATTATGCTTTGTACAACTTTTGATATTGTCTCATTTTCATAACCACTTGAATAGTGAAACAGGTGTTCTAAGTCATCAATAATTTTGTTCTCATATACCTGACACTGCATTTACATTTTTTTTTTAATGTTATCTCCAAGTTGACTTTATTTTTCAGAGCATTGTCATATGTTACCTCAACCATTTTTCTATAATTTCATGTATGGTATCTTGTGTATATTTAAATATTTTTAATACATATGAGCATTTTTATTACCATACAAATGCTAAATGGAGGGGGGGGGTAATATGTCACAGATGCCATTATAGATTTATTTGTATATTTCACATTTAAAAGCTTGTGTGTAAATAGAAATATAAACCCTTGACTGAGCCTCAGGAATTACCCCACAAATCTAGATCCTTGACAGCGCCTCAGGTTTTACCCGAGACGTAATTACGATGTTGCAAATCTATTGGTTGATTTGAAAATAAATAAAGACATTTTTTAAAAAGAGTTAGCGCCAGAGAATTGACGAGAGAGAAAGAACGCCAGTCGATGAAAGAATGTCCTAGTAGACAGTCACGTTTTCCAAGAGCTCTGATTTAAAGCCTTTGTAATGTTATTTATGCTTTTTGATCTGTAACTTGTACATAAGCTGTACTTACGTTTTATATTTAAATAAAGTTCCAGAGTTGTGTTGTAACAAAGAATCTTTTATTGTGAATCCTAGATCGTCATTTATTCAACTATTTCAATTCAAGTGAAATCCCCGGCACCACAACACACTTTGTGACACTTGGTAATGTCTAAAGCCTCTTCCCACCTGCTCTGAGGACCTCCATGATTGTGTGACGCCAAGTTGTACTAGGATGTCATCGCAACTCTTATTATGCTTAATTCATTTTGTCAAAGAACATGTCCCGCAAACCTCATGCGACGCTCTGTCACAATCTTACTAAGGGGTCGACTCCCAGTTCGGCATAGGATTTCCTTGATTTAGACCTGATCTCAATAGCTGACTCCTAAAATCTGTCTTAGCCATCTTTTTTGAGCCACATTTAGTGTTTTTCAATTTCGGCAGATGACTATTCACTGCACTTTATTAATGGAGCACTGCCACTGGTAGAAATGTGTAACCTCTCTTGAATACGCTTTTGGAATTAGGTGACTGTAGTTTGCTTTTAGTTTTATCGTCAAAACTAAAAAATCTCAGGACCTTGTTTTTTTTAATTCAAAACCCCATTTAGCTACGATCGTAGAATTTGGTAACTGTAGTTTGCTTTAGAGTAATATTGAAGATAGAGGTTTTCCACCTCAAAACGCTCTGTAGGGGGATTCTAAACTCAAAACCAATTGGAGGAATGGAGTTTAAACTCAAAAACCCAATTGGCTTGGCTACGCTCAAATAATTGTAGTGTGTAATTAGCTTTATTTTATATTAAAGAGGTATTTTTTAGCATCAAACCCTTCTGAAGGGGGATTTAAACTCAAAACCCCTTTTGGCAACCCTCATAGCATTTTGAGTGCGTAATTTGCTTTTTTTTACATTGAAGATGTATTTTTTAGCTTCAAACCCCGCTGGCGGGGGGTTTAAACTCAAAACCCATTTGGCTACGCTCATAGATTTTAGAGTGTGTAATTTGCTTTTTTTTTTTTATTGAAGATGTATTTTTGTATCCTCAAACTCCACTGGAGGAGAGTTTAAACTTAAAACTGAGTCAAAACCCATTTAGCTACGCTCATAATATTTTGAGTGCATAATTTGCTTTTTTTTTCATATTGAAGAGGGGGTTCATCGTAAATTTTGGAGGAGGGTTATAAAATCAAAATCTTCCTTAACTCTTGGAATTTGGGGATTTTCGTTTGCATTTTTTTTTGGTTTTGTTTTATAGAAGAGGGGGATTTAACTTCAAAAATTCCTTGTAGGGGGTTTAAATCTCAAAACCCCCTGGTAGGGGGTTTTAAACTCACAACCCCCTGTTAGGGGTTTTTAACTCAAAATCCCCTGTTAGGGGTTTTAAAATCAAAAACCCCTTAGCTGCGCTGAGGCAAGTGATGGTTTAGTATTAAAATCTCACCTAAAATAAACAAAATCAAAGAAAAAATCAGTTACTAAATCCGTCTCCCCCCCCCCCCCCGTGGTAGGGGGTTTTAAACTCAAAACCCCCTTATAGGGGTTTTAAAATCAAAACCCCCTTGGCTGCGCTGGGGCAAATGATGGTTTAGTATTAAAATCTCACCTAAAATAAACAAAATAAAAGCAAAAAATCAGTCACTAAAGTCCGTCTTCCCCCCCCCCCTGCGGGGAGGGGGTTCATTTCATTTCATTTCATATATATATATATATATATATATATATATAGAGAGAGAGAGAGAGAGAGAGAGAGAGAGAGAGAGAGAGGGGGGGGAAGAGAGAGAGTGAATGGTCATTTTGGTGAAATAAAAAATTTAATAAATATGTTTAATATAAAGCTTACGATTGTTCGAGAATTTGTACCAAAGATAGTGAATCTATTAAAACCGTTTCTTTGAGAACATTAAATCAAGCATGTGTACAAAGTTTTTTGCAGATACATGGGCAGTTCCTGAGGTTCCTAGAGATATAGCAATTGAGATATAGTGAAGAAGGTGAAGAAAGGGCTTCTTTAGTACAAGTCTTAAAACTTTGGCAATATCTCTCTATTTGATAGAACTAATTTCCAAACCGACATTAAATGGTTTTATTCTTCTACTATCTTGTAGGTAAACCAGCATACTGTAGAGGTAACTATAATAATCTTAACTTTTATTTAGAAACATTTATTTAAAACAGTATAGACATGCTATGCGTTTTGAACTACCAATTTTTAAAAGACATATAGAGAGGCTTAAGAATATAAATATTGTAAATAAGGTCAACACAGTTTAAATTAATTAGCTCATTTAACGAACGACTTTTCATTGAAATTGATAATGTTCAATTGATCTTTTTTTTTTTAACTTTTATTTCAGGTTAATATCCAAGATGGAAGCCGAACTATAAATCTATTTATGTTTATTAATATCTTCGTCTACAAACATACACATATATATAGTTAGTTACAAGAAAAAACAAATGGGTAAAAAACAAGCAAAACGATCTAGTTCCTTTCTATCTCAGAACCCTGTACAATTTAGAATAAATGGCTTTAATAAAACTAACGAGAGTCTGTGTTTGTAAAATTTTATTTATAAATTTTTTTTAAAGTTTTCAGATATTTACTACTGATTTAAGACATCACTCAAGCCTCCTTAGTAACGTAACACTTTAGGCCTCATATCAAAAGTCACAGCCAATACCGTTCGATTGGCAACGTTAAAAATGACCGTTAATAAACGTAACGCCAAGTCAACTTTTGTACCGCTGTTTCAAACTCCACTTGCACTGGTTTCACATACTCGGCTCGTTGTGTCGAACTTGATCGAATATCAAGATCAAGACGTCGTCTCGTACACGCGAGGAGTCTTGACTCTACTCCGCATCGAACCGTACAGAACCACATCACTGAACCGCACTGAACTGAACCAAGCCAAGCGTCTACAGTCTTAACTGCTACACCTTCGCTCTTTGTATAGGGCCCCCGAAGAACTTTTAGTTGAACACACTGGTTGGTCACGTGACAGAAAATTGAAACTTAGCCTGTCATAGCGGTTAACCGTTGACACTTGTCACTGTCACTATTGCCTCTACCCACACCACCACCAGTTATAACAGTATGTAAGAATATAAATAGCTCTCTGTCTCTAAAGACAATGGATACAGCCGGATAAATCACTGGTTTCGATTTTTAGCGGCCTGTCTGTCCGTCCGTCCCATTTAGACCTCGTAAACTAGAAAAGACATTGAAAATCAGACATCATGATATTTCAGACCATTCAAAGTTTTCTTCTCTGAAAACGAAAAATTTAATTTTTAAAAACAACAATGCAAACATTTTTTTCATAAAAATACACCAATGTTAGAACTATTCCCTATTAATAGTAAACAAACACATGAAACTATTTATTGAGGGAGATGACCATATTTATAACACATTTGTGCAAACGGTTTATATTTTTTTGTCAAATTTTTATTTAATGTATTAATAAATAAAATAAGTATGTTAGACTAACTATTACATTGACAAAACAAAATTTACTTTTTTTTTTAAGAGAAAAAATTATTTAGTATGCATATAAGAGGAATATAATGTAAAACAACAATTTATAATGAGTAGTTTTTCATATTATCGCTGCCACCCTTATATCACCCAAATGTGACGAAAGGAATTTTTTCATGATGCTTTGAAAACGAGTTTGACCATTTACAAAACAATTACATCATTAAATGACATCAGTTGGGCCAGGTTCACACCCAACTTCACCTTCACGTTCACTTGTCCCTTTGTCTGCTGGACCGTTGGGGCATCACACAAGGTCGGTCAACCATCTTTCTCCATTCTTCTCTGTCATTTGCTTTTGATAGAATTTCATTCTTTCTGAAAATATTGAAACCTGCCTTTTTACCTGCCTGGGTGGACCACTTCGAGGGCCAATTTAGAGTTTGTGTTTCCACACAAACTGTCTTTGTGATATGATATTATTTGATATTATGATTTGTCCTCTTTTTGCTGGACATCTGGTAATCATAAATTATATATTATAAGTAATATTATTTTCTAAATGTTTTTAAATTTATGTGTACTAATACGATTTCATATTTAAATTCCGATTATCTAAATCACTATGTAAATATTAAGCTAAATGCGCAGGTCAATTAATGACATCTATAGTGTTCCACAATTGTGACTATCTTTAAAAAGGTAAAAACTGGGTTAACATCTCCCAATTTTTAAAAAATTAAATTCCTGGTAGATGGCTACGACATGAAGTTTTTCCACATCCATTTATTAACCTAAAAATATGTGTATCATGCAGGTGATGTGTCATTATCATTTTTAAAAAGCCTTAACACTCAAACTATTTTTGATTTCTATTTATAAACTGTTGATAACAAAGAAAGTTCAATTTTTGAGAAAAATGATCTAATAATGAGGGGTCCCCCTGAGTCCACCCAACTCTAATGTGTACCTGACTTTAGTTAGGGAAAGTAAAGGAGCTTGGTCTTTGTGCTGGTCACATGACACCCTGCTCTTTAATTGTTGGCCAAAGAAACGGAGGATTTTAACATTATCTGCCCTATAGATCGCAAGGTCTGAAATGTTTTTTTGTTTTTTTTCATTCTAAATTTACTATAGTCTATTAATGGAGTTGACCTCAAGGCTAAATTTTCAAACATATTGAAAACATCAATGCAACTGTTTACTTTTTTTCCCCTGTGGTTTCGAAAACTCAAAATCATAATATTCGCGCAGATTATAATCTACCTGGTAACATTAGCCACCAACCTACTGGGACAAGATTTTACATACATGATCTACACGGTACAGTGCACATTTCTTTTAGTGACATTAGCACCCTTACCGTAATCAAAGGAGTTGTCTAACCTTGGCTTATAAAACAATGTGATAGTAAAAACACAAGAATAAGAAGAAATTTATTTTTTAAATAAGTTTTACTTTCATTAGAAACAGCTTGCTACGGCAGCGGTTCCCTCCTTCCATAGCCATGGGGTTCTATACATTTTGAACACATGTAGCCTACACTTGGTTTTATCACCGTAAATATTGAGGTGATCCTCTGTTGTTTTTTTTTTATTATGCCCTGTGGACACAAATTTCGAGGGGCCGTGTAGCAAAGAATCTTTGGCTAAGTCTGGTTGAAGCACTGAATCACTGGCTATGTCTGTCTGTAATATTGAATCACTGGCTAAGTCTGGTTTTAGCACTGAATCACTGGCTAAGTCTGGTTGTAGCACTGAATCACTGGCTAAGTCTGGTTGTAGCACTGAATCACTGGCTAAGTCTGGTTGTAGCACTGAATCACTGGCTAAGTCTGGTTGTAGCACTGAATCACTGGCTATGTCTGGTTGTAGAACTGAATCACTGGCTATGTCTGGTTGTAGCACTGAATCACTGGCTAAGTCTGGTTGTAATATTGAATCACTGGCTAATTCTGGCTGTAATATTGAATCACTGGCTAAGTCTGGTTGTAGCACTGAATGACTGGCTAAGTCTGGCTGTAATATTGAATCACTGGCTAAGTCTGGTTGTAGCACTGAATCACTGGCTAAGTCTGGCTGTAATATTGAATCACTGGCTAAGTCTGGCTGTAATATTGAATCACTGGCTAAGTCTGGCTGTAATATTGAATCACTGGCTAAGTCTGGTTGTAGCACTGAATCACTGGCTAAGTCTGGCTGTAATATTGAATCACTGGCTAAGTCTGGTTGTAGCACTGAATGACTGGCTATGTCTGTCTGTAATATTGAATCACTGGCTAAGTCTGGCTGTAATATTGAATCACTGGCTAAGTCTGGTTGTAGCACTGAATCACTGGCTAAGTCTGGCTGTAATATTGAATCACTGGCTAAGTCTGGCTGTAATATTGAATCACTGGCTAAGTCTGGCTGTAATATTGAATCACTGGCTAAGTCTGGTTGTAGCACTGAATCACTGGCTAAGTCTGGCTGTAAAATTGAATCACTGGCTAAGTCTGGTTGTAGCACTGAATGACTGGCTAAGTCTGGCTGTAATATTGAATCACTGGCTAAGTCTGGTTGTAGCACTGAATCACTGGCTAAGTCTGGCTGTAATATTGAATCACTGGCTAAGTCTGGCTGTAATATTGAATCACTGGCTAAGTCTGGCTGTAATATTGAATCACTGGCTAAGTCTGGTTGTAGCACTGAATCACTGGCTAAGTCTGGCTGTAATATTGAATCACTGGCTAAGTCTGGTTGTAGCACTGAATCACTGGCTATGTCTGTCTGTAATATTGAATCACTGGCTAAGTCTGGTTGTAGCACTGAATGACTGGCTAAGTCTGGTTGTAGCACTGAATGACTGGCTAAGTCTGGTTGTAGCACTGAATCACTGGCTAAGTCTGGTTGTAGCACTGAATCACTGGCTAAGTCTGGTTGTAGCACTGAATCACTGGCTAAGTCTGGTTGTAGCACTGAATCACTGGCTAAGTCTGGTTGTAGCACTGAATCACTGGCTAAGTCTGGTTGTAGCACTGAATCACTGGCTAAGTCTGGTTGTAGCACTGAATCACTGGCTAAGTCTGGTTGTAGCACTGAATCACTGGCTAAGTCTGGTTGTAGCACTGAATGACTGGCTAAGTCTGGTTGTAGCACTGAATCACTGGCTAAGTCTGGTTGTAGCACTGAATCACTGGCTAAGTCTGGTTGTAGCACTGAATCACTGGCTAAGTCTGGTTGTAGCACTGAATGACTGGCTAAGTCTGGTTGTAGCACTGAATCACTGGCTAATTCTGGTTGTAGCACTGAATCACTGGCTATGTCTGTCTGTAATATTGAATCACTGGCTACGTCTGGTTGTAGCACTGAATCACTGGCTAAGTCTGGTTGTAGCACTGAATCACTGGCTAAGTCTGGTTGTAGCACTGAATGACTGGCTAAGTCTGGTTGTAGCACTGAATTACTGGCTAAGTCTGGTTGTAGCACTGAATCACTGGCTAAGTCTGGTTGTAGCACTGAATCACTGACTAAGTCTGGTTGTAGCACTGAATCACTGGCTAAGTCTGGTTGTAGCACTGAATCAATGGCTAAGTCTGGTTGTAGCACTGAATCACTGGCTAAGTCTGGTTGTAGCACTGAATCACTGGCTAAGTCTGGTTGTAGCACTGAATCACTGGCTAAGTCTGGTTGTAGCACTGAATGACTGGCTAAGTCTGGTTGTAGCACTGAATCACTGGCTAAGTCTGGTTGTAGCACTGAATCACTGGCTAAGTCTGGTTGTAGCACTGAATGACTGGCTAAGTCTGGTTGTAGCACTGAATCACTGGCTAAGTCTGGTTGTAGCACTGAATCACTGGCTAAGTCTGGTTGTAGCACTGAATCACTGGCTAAGTCTGGTTGTAGCACTGAATCAATGGCTAAGTCTGGTTGTAGCACTGAATCACTGGCTAAGTCTGGTTGTAGCACTGAATCACTGGCTAAGTCTGGTTGTAGCACTGAATCACTGGCTAAGTCTGGTTGTAGCACTGAATGACTGGCTAAGTCTGGCTGTAATATTGAATCACTGGCTAAGTCTGATTGTAGCACTGAATCATTGGCTAAGTCTGGCTGTAATATTGAATCACTGGCTAAGTCTGGCTGTAATATTGAATCACTGGCTAAGTCTGGCTGTAATATTGAATCACTGGCTAAGTCTGGCTGTAATATTGAATCACTGGCTAAGTCTGGTTGTAGCACTGAATCACTGGCTAAGTCTGTCTGTAATATTGAATCACTGGCTAAGTCTGGTTGTAGCACTGAATCACTGGCTAAGTCTGGTTGTAGCACTGAATCACTGGCTAAGTCTGGTTGTAGCACTGAATGACTGGCTAAGTCTGGTTGTAGCACTGAATCAATGGCTAAGTCTGGTTGTAGCACTGAATCACTGGCTAAGTCTGGTTGTAGCACTGAATCACTGGCTAAGTCTGGTTGTAGCACTGAATCACTGGCTAAGTCTGGTTGTAGCACTGAATCACTGGCTAAGCCTGGTTGTAGCACTGAATCACTGGCTAAGTCTGGTTGTAGCACTGAATGACTGGCTAAGTCTGGTTGTAGCACTGAATCACTGGCTAAGTCTGGTTGTAGCACTGAATCACTGGCTATGTCTGTCTGTAATATTGAATCACTGGCTACGTCTGGTTGTAGCACTGAATCACTGGCTAAGTCTGGTTGTAGCACTGAATCACTTGCTAAGTCTGGTTGTAGCACTGAATGACTGGCTAAGTCTGGTTGTAGCACTGAATGACTGGCTAAGTCTGGTTGTAGCACTGAATCACTGGCTAAGTCTGGTTGTAGCACTGAATCACTGGCTAAGTCTGGTTGTAGCACTGAATCACTGGCTAAGTCTGGTTGTAGCACTGAATGACTGGCTAAGTCTGGTTGTAGCACTGAATCACTGGCTAAGTCTGGTTGTAGCACTGAATCACTGGCTAAGTCTGGTTGTAGCACTGAATCACTGGCTAAGTCTGGTTGTAGCACTGAATGACTGGCTAAGTCTGGTTGTAGCACTGAATCACTGGCTAATTCTGGTTGTAGCACTGAATCACTGGCTATGTCTGTCTGTAATATTGAATCACTGGCTACGTCTGGTTGTAGCACTGAATCACTGGCTAAGTCTGGTTGTAGCACTGAATCACTGGCTAAGTCTGGTTGTAGCACTGAATGACTGGCTAAGTCTGGTTGTAGCACTGAATTACTGGCTAAGTCTGGTTGTAGCACTGAATCACTGGCTAAGTCTGGTTGTAGCACTGAATCACTGACTAAGTCTGGTTGTAGCACTGAATCACTGGCTAAGTCTGGTTGTAGCACTGAATCAATGGCTAAGTCTGGTTGTAGCACTGAATCACTGGCTAAGTCTGGTTGTAGCACTGAATCACTGGCTAAGTCTGGTTGTAGCACTGAATCACTGGCTAAGTCTGGTTGTAGCACTGAATGACTGGCTAAGTCTGGTTGTAGCACTGAATCACTGGCTAAGTCTGGTTGTAGCACTGAATCACTGGCTAAGTCTGGTTGTAGCACTGAATGACTGGCTAAGTCTGGTTGTAGCACTGAATCACTGGCTAAGTCTGGTTGTAGCACTGAATCACTGGCTAAGTCTGGTTGTAGCACTGAATCACTGGCTAAGTCTGGTTGTAGCACTGAATCAATGGCTAAGTCTGGTTGTAGCACTGAATCACTGGCTAAGTCTGGTTGTAGCACTGAATCACTGGCTAAGTCTGGTTGTAGCACTGAATCACTGGCTAAGTCTGGTTGTAGCACTGAATGACTGGCTAAGTCTGGCTGTAATATTGAATCACTGGCTAAGTCTGATTGTAGCACTGAATCATTGGCTAAGTCTGGCTGTAATATTGAATCACTGGCTAAGTCTGGCTGTAATATTGAATCACTGGCTAAGTCTGGCTGTAATATTGAATCACTGGCTAAGTCTGGCTGTAATATTGAATCACTGGCTAAGTCTGGTTGTAGCACTGAATCACTGGCTAAGTCTGTCTGTAATATTGAATCACTGGCTAAGTCTGGTTGTAGCACTGAATCACTGGCTAAGTCTGGTTGTAGCACTGAATCACTGGCTAAGTCTGGTTGTAGCACTGAATGACTGGCTAAGTCTGGTTGTAGCACTGAATCAATGGCTAAGTCTGGTTGTAGCACTGAATCACTGGCTAAGTCTGGTTGTAGCACTGAATCACTGGCTAAGTCTGGTTGTAGCACTGAATCACTGGCTAAGTCTGGTTGTAGCACTGAATCACTGGCTAAGCCTGGTTGTAGCACTGAATCACTGGCTAAGTCTGGTTGTAGCACTGAATGACTGGCTAAGTCTGGTTGTAGCACTGAATCACTGGCTAAGTCTGGTTGTAGCACTGAATCACTGGCTATGTCTGTCTGTAATATTGAATCACTGGCTACGTCTGGTTGTAGCACTGAATCACTGGCTAAGTCTGGTTGTAGCACTGAATCACTTGCTAAGTCTGGTTGTAGCACTGAATGACTGGCTAAGTCTGGTTGTAGCACTGAATGACTGGCTAAGTCTGGTTGTAGCACTGAATCACTGGCTAAGTCTGGTTGTAGCACTGAATCACTGGCTAAGTCTGGTTGTAGCACTGAATCACTGGCTAAGTCTGGTTGTAGCACTGAATCAATGGCTAAGTCTGGTTGTAGCACTGAATCACTGGCTAAGTCTGGTTGTAGCACTGAATCACTGGCTAAGTCTGGTTGTAGCACTGAATCACTGGCTAAGTCTGGTTGTAGCACTGAATGCCTGGCTAAGTCTGGCTGTAATATTGAATCACTGGCTAAGTCTGGTTGTAGCACTGAATCACTGGCTAAGTCTGGCTGTAATATTGAATCACTGGCTAAGTCTGGCTGTAATATTGAATCACTGGCTAAGTCTGGCTGTAATATTGAATCACTGGCTAAGTCTGGCTGTAATATTGAATCACTGGCTAAGTCTGGTTGTAGCACTGAATCACTGGCTAAGTCTGGCTGTAATATTGAATCACTTTCTAAGTCTGGTTGTAGCACTGAATCACTGGCTAAGTCTGTTTGTAGCACTGAATCACTGGCTAAGTCTGGTTGTAGCCCTGAATCACTGGCTAAGTCTGGCTGTAATATTGAATCACTGGCTAAGTCTGTCTGTAATATTGAATCACTGGCTAAGTCTGGTTGTAGCACTGAATCACTGGCTAAGTCTGGTTGTAGCACTGAATCACTGGCTAAGTCTGGTTGTAGCACTGAATGACTGGCTAAGTCTGGTTGTAGCACTGAATCAATGGCTAAGTCTGGTTGTAGCACTGAATCACTGGCTAAGTCTGGTTGTAGCACTGAATCACTGGCTAAGTCTGGTTGTAGCACTGAATCACTGGCTAAGTCTGGTTGTAGCACTGAATCACTGGCTAAGTCTGGTTGTAGCACTGAATCACTGGCTAAGTCTGGTTGTAGCACTGAATCAATGGCTAAGTCTGGTTGTAGCACTGAATCAATGGCTAAGTCTGGTTGTAGCACTGAATCACTGGCTAAGTCTGGTTGTAGCACTGAATCACTGGCTAAGTCTGGTTGTAGCACTGAATGACTGGCTAAGTCTGGCTGTAATATTGAATCACTGGCTAAGTCTGGTTGTAGCACTGAATCACTGGCTAAGTCTGGCTGTAATATTGAATCACTGGCTAAGTCTGGCTGTAATATTGAATCACTGGCTAAGTCTGGCTGTAATATTGAATCACTGGCTAAGTCTGGCTGTAATATTGAATCACTGGCTAAGTCTGGTTGTAGCACTGAATCACTGGCTAAGTCTGGCTGTAATATTGAATCACTTTCTAAGTCTGGTTGTAGCACTGAATCACTGGCTAAGTCTGTTTGTAGCACTGAATCACTGGCTAAGTCTGGTTGTAGCACTGAATCACTGGCTAAGTCTGGCTGTAATATTGAATCACTGGCTAAGTCTGGCTGTAATATTGAATCACTGGCTAAGTCTGGTTGTAGCACTGAATGACTGGCTAAGTCTGGCTGTAATATTGAATCACTGGCTAAGTCTGGTTGTAGCACTGAATCACTGGCTATGTCTGTCTGTAATATTGAATCACTGGCTAAGTCTGGTTGTAGCACTGAATCACTGGCTAAGTCTGGTTGTAGCACTGAATCACTGGCTAAGTCTGGTTGTAGCACTGAATCACTGGCTAAGTCTGGTTGTAGCACTGAATCACTGGCTAAGTCTGGTTGTAGCACTGAATCACTGGCTAAGTCTGGTTGTAGCACTGAATCACTGGCTAAGTCTGGTTGTAGCACTGAATGACTGGCTAAGTCTGGTTGTAGCACTGAATCACTGGCTAAGTCTGGTTGTAGCACTGAATCACTGGCTAAGTCTGTTTGTAGCACTGAATCACTGGCTAAGTCTGGTTGTAGCATTGAATCACTGGCTAAGTCTGGTTGTAGCTTGGGAATTTCTATGGTACCGACGCCATCACCCTCGAAGTACATAAACTCGGGCGTAAACTCACGGTAACTAATCTATATAACCCCTCCAAGCATGAAATTAGTCTCGAATATGACTGTACAAATATCAATACTCACAATGTCATCGCAGGAGACTTAATGCTAAGTCTCAGCAGTGGGGCTATGATTCAACCGACTCGTCTGGACATAAAATTCATGAGCTTCTAAATAATTCTAATTTGTTCTGTCTGCAAAATAAACATACTCCTCCAACTCTATACCATACCGGAAATGGCAGCCAATCTAGACCAGACCTTACCTTAATCACTGCTAATTTAGAATCACATACTCAGTTTCAAGTCTTAGACGACATTGGAAGTGACCATAGACCTATACTAGTCACAATTGCCCTCTCAGAGGCCAGTGGTGTAACCCCAAAAGCCCCGCGTAGATGGAGTTACACCAAGGCGAACTGGCCAGCCTACGAGGCAGCAGTCAACACTGCCCTTATGAATATTGCAGTGGAGGATAGGGACGTTGACATCATATACGGCGAAATAACAGCAGCTATGTTGGGTGCGGCCAAGAGGTTTGTCCCGCGGACTTATCCTGGCGTAAGGCAGAAACGCGTGTGGTCTCAGGAATTGAATAAGCTGGTCATGAGACGTAAGCGAGCCCGGAGGCTTGCTGAACGGAAGGGTACCCCTGAAATCCGGCGGGAGTACAATCGGCTCTGTAGAGCCACGAGTGAACTGGCCCGACGCGTCCGGTCGGACCATTGGAACGCTGCCTGCGCCGGGATGGATCTTCGGGATACCTCGAAAGCCTGGCGTCTTCTGCGAAACCTAGAGGCCAAAGACACAGTGCGAACGGCTGCCCCTCTATTGTCACCCAGAGGGCCGGTCTCGACGGTAACCAAAATGCCCGGCTTGTTGAATCGACATTTTGCTAAAATCAGCAAGCCCGAAAAGAAGTCTGCCATGTCCAAAGCCCTCAACAAAGAACGTAAGAGGCTCGAGAGGGAGCCAGATGAGCCGGAAAGCCAAGCAACGTGCAACGCGCCCTTCTGTCGTGCTGAGCTATACAGAGCGATAGCTAAGTGCAAAAACCGAAAAGCTCCGGGGCCAGATAAGGTTACCCCTGAGATGGTAAAACACCTTGGGGGCATTGCGAGAGATAAACTCCTGGAGTTTATGAATCGAACCTGGGCAGAGTCCAGACTGCCCGGGGCCTGGAAGAGTGCTGTCATTGTGCCAGTCCTTAAGAAGGGAAAAGACGCGACTAACGTGGAGTCCTACAGACCCATTTCACTAACCTCAACCCTTGGCAAAGTTGCTGAGCGAATGGTTAACGAGCGGCTAGTTTGGTGCTTTGAGAGTGCCGGTATCCTGGCGCCAGAACAGGCCGGCTTTAGGGCAGGCTTGAGCCCGATCGACCAGGTCACGACATTCGCACAGGAGGTGGCCGACGGGTTCCAGAGGTCCGAGAGCACATACGCGGTGTTCATAGACCTAAAACAGGCTTACGACCGTGTGTGGAAGCAAGGCCTCTATCTTAAGCTAAGAGCTATGGGTGTGCGGGGAAAGATATACAATTGGATACAATCCTTTCTGTCTGGGAGGAGCACACGTACAAAATACCAGCACTCCCTTAGCAAGCCAAAACAACAACTCATTGGCCTGCCTCAGGGCTCTGCCCTGTCCTGTACACTTTTCATAGCCTTTCTTAATGATTTGCCCAGCTCACTACGGTACAAAAAACTGCTATATGCTGACGATATTGTCCTCTGGTCAACCGGGAAGAAAGCCGACCAAATCCAGGCGGCACTTCAAGCAGACCTCCATACCATCTCCTCGTATTGCGACAAATGGCAGATTCAGATAAACGTTGCCAAAACGACCTGGTCCCTGTTCAGCCTAGGAATCGACATACTTAAGGCTCCATTCGAGCTTCAACTCTGTGGGCTGCGACTCCAGCGTGAAAATACGCCAAAATATCTAGGGGTGACCCTGGATAGAAAACTGTCAATGCTCCAGCACGTCCAGGATGTTGAACGAAAAGCCTCGGAGAAGTTAGCGTTACTAAGAAAGCTGGCCAGCACAAAGTGGGGTGCCAAAGCTGACATGCTACGCACATTGTACCTAGGGGCAGTCAGATCACAAATTGAATACAGCTATACAGTTCAAGTATACGCTAGTAAAACTGCCCTCGAATCACTCGACCGGGTACAAGCACAGGCTCTACGGTTCATTTGTGGCACCTTTAGGACAAGCCCAACAAACGCTGCTGAAATCTTTACTAACGTGGCACCCTTATATCTTAGGAGGGAGAGGGCAGTACTTACGGCCTACGAGCGCTACAAAAGGGGCGACTCTAGGCTACCCACCTCAATTTTAGTGCGACAGTGGAGAGAGAGGAACCGCATTAAAATGCGATCGTTCCTCCATATTGCGGCCAATTTGTCTAACTCAGCTGGACTCTCCACTGATAGAATCCCTATTAGGAGAATTAGTACGTGCCCTCCGTGGAGGAGAATGCCGGCCCCACAAATAAACCTGTCCCTGTTAGGGCAAGAGGGAGCCACCAAGAGGCGATTAACACCTGCCATTCTTCAAAATTTGGCATCCATAACCATAAAATCCTACCCATCAGATGCCATATTCTGTTATACCGATGGGTCGGTAATGAGGGACCCCGACAGATAGGGGTATGGGGCCCTTATTGTCTACCCCGACCGAACTGAACCAGATAGGCTATCTGGTCCATGCGGCTACGCTGCATGCTCCATGGATGCCGAACTCACAGGGATAACTAGGGCGTTCGAGGCCATTAGGGTCCGAATGCTCCAACGCGAGACTAGCGCCACTACGGTGGTGTTGGTCACTGACTCTCGCTCCAGTCTCCTAGTTATGGGTGGCGGCGGGGGAGGGTCGCCCGTAATAGAAGAGGCAATCGGCGCCGCAGATAACATCCGCCGAGCTATTGGAGCTGTCGTTTTTATGCAGTGGGCGCCTTCACATTGCGGCGTGAGGGGCAATGAAACGGCAGACGCCCTCGCAAGGGAGGGTGCAATGGCAGCCACACACCTCGAAGCACCAAGCACGTACTTACAAGCAACGGCACAAATCCGAGCACTCATTCATGAGAAGTGGTTAAAGTCCTGGGAGGAATCCGACAGAGCACGTGGTGTCTGGCAGCGCATGCGTCACCCAGATCGCGACGATCCATGGTGGCGACTGAGGAGGTCAGAGCAGTCAATAGTTGCGCAGTGCAGGACGGAACATTGTCCTATTGGGGCATACTTTGCCCGGTTCCGCACTAACTTTGACTCCCGATGCCGTCACTGTGGAGAGAACGTCGAAACAGTGTCGCATGTCTTGTACGAGTGTCCCCAGCTCCGCGAGCTAAGGGGGGACTTGCCTGTGCAGTCACTCGACTTGTATGGTAGCTATGAGGCACTACGCCGGACGGCTAAGTTTCTTGCCAGAGCACTACGGGAGGACTAGTCCTTCCTGCTCTGATTTTTCAATAGGAGTTCATCTCAGGTTGTAGCACTGAATCACTGGGTATGTCTGTCTGTAATATTGAATCACTGGCTAAGTCTGTCTGTAATATTGAATCACTGGCTAAGTCTGGCTGTAGCGTGGGAATTTCTATGGTAAAGTTATTCATACAATCTATTATGTTGCCTTATGTCTATATGATGTGGTTATTTTTCTTCATAGGCATACTCTTGTTTTTTAATTATTTTTTATAAGATAAAAAGCTTTCTTGAATAAAATAAAATATGCTTCCTTGAGATAATTTTACTTTCACCTATATGTTGAACCGTTTGGGCACAATACAGGATCTGTTGACCGTCTTTCTCAATTCCTCTCTGTCTTTTGCCTTGGATAGAATTTCATTTCATGACTGGCCTGTTTATTCTTTTGTGTTACTTGTATGCCTCTTCTTTTATTTTCCAGGTACTGTTCCTTGAAGGAAGGTCTTTGGGAGCCCTGAGGACAATACATGTACAATTAGAGTTTTAGTGTGCGTTTTTGTTTAAATAGTAGTCATTACTAGATTCCACAATGGGTTCTGGATATTTGCAAACATGTATTTAACTAAAAAAAAAAAGTTGCCTAACTCTATGAAAGTATTACTATTTAACGGATCTAGTTCATTATAACCATGTTTACATGACACAATATTGCAATCATTGAAAAATGTTTTTTTTTAATGGAAAAGTGATTTCAAAGTTATAGATTAAATTATAAAAATAAATGCGATATAATGACGTTCATTTATAGTAATTAGCCAATTTTGGTCAAAATAGTTTCCACAACTGTGAACTTTAACAAAATTAAGAGCATATGACTAGGAAAAAAGTTTATAACAGCGCTAATTTAGAAATTAGGGTTTTAAGTTCAGATCTGAAATTCAGTTCAATGTTCCTGTACAGAATTGAAATTCAGCACCTACAAGACCTACGGGCAAGTCTAGGATCTAAAAGTACAATTTTTAAACATGCTTATTATTTACATTTAGTTCATGGAAAATAGACTTCATGAAGATAAACAAATGAGCAAATTCTGCCAATTTTTAGACGATCTTCTTTGCATTTTCTTAAGAAACATGTTTTGATGGTCACGTTACAAGATCAAACGACTTTGAAAACAAAATGACACCTTGCCAGGTGGAAGAAACGAAGACTGGGAGAGATCTGGTGGTTAGAGAGATCTGGTGGTTAGAGAGATCTGGTGGTTAGAGAGATCTGGTGGTTAGAGAGATCTGGTGGTTAGTGAGATCTGGTGGTTAGAGAGAAACAAAAAAAGAGTGATTCTATTCTTAGCAATCTCGTTATGGCGATAGATGGCAAAGAAAAAAAAAAGAAAAACAACATCAGTGGCGACCTGAAAAGATGGCGGCTTACTTACTGATAAAGGAGTTACGTTATGGAAGATGGAACAAAAAAATGAGGGTAAACATAACCTTATGCTAAATGAATGTCCTATAAAAATTTGTTTACTTGAGTAAAAGGTTTTCCTTCAGGGCTTCTTGATATAAGCTAGTATACCTCTCCGATCTGCAAACCACAAGGCTATTAATTCACAAGGCTATTAATTACGTAATTTCTGATAGAGACAATATTTGAAATATTTAAAAATAAAATCGTGCAACAGAATATAGTAGTCTTTTCTGTATGCGTAGCTCCTCCCTCGTAGTCTTATCTGAACACTTACGAAATCATTATAATTCTTTCTAGAGAAAATTGTATAGGCTTTAGATCTAACATTCTGATGCTAAATTAAATTAAATGCAAATTGACGTTAGTCAATTAAAAGTAAATTGACTTAGGGAATAACAAAGAAATAATCTTTAATAATGCAAATTATTCATTTATTCTTTACACTATCTATTTATTCTTTTTGGAATGCGACTTTTTGGAGAAATACCTAATATAAAATACACATGTTTAATAGAAAGCTTTTTGATTTTTCGCGAAATCGGTTCATGCAGTGAATATATCGAAACCGTGTCAAAACCGTGTCTTAATGAGCATCTAAGAGGCAAAAAGAGCCTGTGTGCGTAGGCGGGTAGGTCTTTAACGTGTCTAATGCCATTTGTCTGAGTAGGTCTCGGTGTATGCGTGTCGTTTTGTGGCCCCCTCCAACCCGTGTATTGTGAAATTTATTGTAGGGATGGGCTGTCTCCTCCAGGGCGGGCACGTGCTTATCCTGCGTATTGGGACCCGATCAGTGGAGAGGCCAGCTTGCACTCTCAAATTTTCCGCATGTTGCATGAATGATTTCCGTTTGATCCTGTTACGTACTCTCCACTGTGTGACTAATGTATGGGTCGGGGAACCCTGGTTCGCAACGTTTAAAGCGTTCCAAGGCTGTTAGCACTGCGCGCTCTCTCCTCAGGCTGAGAGGAGCCATGTTGGACATGATTTCTGCAGCGGAAGTTGGGCTCGTTCTATAGGTGCCGCAAATGAACCTGAGAACCCCAGTCCAGCGCTAGACGAGCGGTCAACCGTAACCAGTGACAGTACACGCCAGTTCGGCAAGGACCTGTGTGTACATGTCACGGTGAAAGTGATCAACTGGAGTGGTCAAGCAAAGTTCCATCCGGTTCGAGAACGCCATTAGAGACTCTATATAAGAGCGTGTGTGTTTAAGAGTCAAGGCACTTCACGTTACCTCGCAATGTGACCAGTAGGAGGCGAAGTCAGACCCAGCACGGTGTGTGAAGTCAGTCCGGTGCAAGAGACTAGGTTTTTGGACAGTCAGTGTAATGTTGTTGCCAACCTACAGTATTTGTGATGTATTTGAAATTAAATTGTTACTGTTACTTTGAAGCCCTGAGTTGTGAGGTTCTTTAAGTTCGTTGTGTCGTATGGTGCAGTTTGTAGAGAGCCTGGATAGTGGAAAACGTAACAATATATATATATATGACTGGGGGGAAACAAAATTATCCTCCACCCAAAAATAATCCTAGCTACGCCCATGGCGAGTAATATACATTGGTTGGATGATTAAAGAGAACTGGGTTTTTTTTTATAATCCTTTTTAATCACTTTAATGCATTTTGCTTTTATGTCAATTTTAATGGGTTGCTATAATTTTAGAGGAACAAAAAAAAAAATAGATTTCTGCAAGACATAACTCATAATGTCACAATTATCTACAATTATCTAATATCCTGTCAATCCCGCTTTTAGTAAAAAAAAAAATATCCTCTTTCTGACCCGCTATGTACTTTCTGTTTTTCGCCTGACGAATGTAACTCCAACAACAAAACATTTCATAAGACTCCAAACATATAAAAGAGGTTACTTGTTGTTTGTTTTTCACATTCACTACAACTTTATGCATCATTGAAGTTGGCCTTCGTTTTTAGTAAGAGTTGTCTGAAGTCTGCTAGGCGCTGGGACTTTTTAATAAGTATGTATTACATAGATACAGGTTTTGGAAATGCTTAACTTATTGTTTAATATGTATTGTAAAGTTTTCAATGAATGTTTATTACGTATTAATGAGGTGCGAAGGTCAATAATACATTATATAGAAAAAGCTTTTTGTAGAAAAAGGCATTAGAGATGACACTACTGTAAGAGGATTCAAGCGCTAGAATAAACTGATGTCATAATCAACCAGTGTGAGGTTTATGAAATTTGAGGCTTAACCCTTAAAACGCGTGTGGAAGTTTAGCCTCTAAACATCAGAATTGTAATTCCATGTCGTATGCACTCATTGTAAAACAGCTCAGCACTTTAAGGGTTAACCAGTGAGATAGTCTTCTTTTGAAGGACATAACCAGAATTAAACTCTACTGGTGTGGTAACCAACTAGCGAAAAATGCATTACGTTTGAAACACAATGCGAGACACAGTCAGAGTGTGACACAGTAATTGTGAGACACAGTCATTGTTAGGCACATTCATAGTGAGACAAAGTCATTGTGAGACACAGTCAGTGTGAGACACAGTCAGTGTGATATTTTACCAGTGTTAGATGCAACCAATGTAAAAGAAATTTATTACGAGAGTCACTCAGTCTGTGAGTTAATCAGTGTGAGACTCAGTCAGTATTAGAATTTTGTTTTTCTGAGAGACTTTTTAGTATGAGACTCAACCAGTGTAAAACTTAAAAACAAAGTTACACTAAACTATTATTAGACTAGTATAAGATAGATTTAATTTAAAATATATGTACTGTAAGACATGCTTTTAGTTTGGAACACTCTTGAGAATGTAATAGTTTAAAACTCATCCATTGTCAGTCTCAATGCTTACAAGATATATTTACTGTTAGAAATGTTTTGAGACTCAATTACTGTGAGAATGCTATAGTTTGAGACTTGTTAAGCTCTTCCGCTCTGTGTCTTATGCAGATAAGTCAAACGTAGGTAACACTGAAATAACGAATCACATAACACAAGCGACAGACCAACAACATAAGTTAGTCGACGCTGATAGCGAATGTCGAACAAGAAGTTTAATAACAACGAATGGAACCTTCGAATGTCGTCAAGCTAAATCTCTACGTTCATAAAATCTACCTCTCTCTAAAGCCGTCAAAAGTAGTTTGTTTACATTTCACTTTCCTTCCTAAAATCCTAGACTTGTTTTTACTAGTCGCATCATTGTCTCAATCAAAACTTTCCCTGAAACATTTAACGAATTCCTAACCGTGATATAACAGACTCTAAAATATAACTGATAAGAACTTCAATAAACGTATCACATTTACAATATTAAAGTCATGCTACTATGTCCAAAGTTGTGACTAGTACACCTTCAACATTAAAAGTATCCAGACAAGGTTTTGATTTTATGTTTGTGTTACTATTTAGGTCTACCTTTAAATGGTGCCCAAAATGGAAGACGCACAGAAATTGTACATCTCTGAGTCCAAGGTCAACACACAGGCCAGAGTTTCTTCCCTTAAACGTTACGTCACAGGTTTGTACGTGCTGGTTGCTTGTCTGACCATAGCCTTCACATTGTCCCTTTTCTTCTGCTATACGAAGATCTCTCAGCTCAGCACCACAGTAGGACGCTTGGAGACTCTGGAGTTTGTCGAGGCCAGAATTGGCGACCAAGTCCCATCTTCTAAATCCACTTTACACGATGCACAAAATAAATCAGATAAGGTTAACAGTTCGTCAAGAAAGAAAAGAGCCTATTATTCACAAGCTGATAATACGTACACATATTTAACGGTGAGTATTCAAGATAGCAGCTTGCTTCTAACGCAAATGTTATAGTTAAGCTAAGGGTCATGTGGGATGAAAACGAGTTCCCGGTGGGCCGTTACGAGAGTGTCATGTGGCCAGCACAACAACGAACCGAAATACTTTTCCCCAACTATTGTCAGGTTACCTGTTAGAGCTTGGTGGACTAGAGGCGGCACATAGAAATTAAAATATCCCAACATTCATCGGGATTCGGATCCGGGACCCCTTGGTTCGGAAGCCAAGCCGCGCCTTAATTACTTCTTATAGTCACAAATGTGGGACAGCTCAATTTTGGCCACAATTCACACCGCATTAATAACTTCAAGGTGAAGGTCAAAAAATATTATTTGAAATGGGTCAAGGTAACGAGAACGACAACGAAAAAAATCTTAGCGAGCGATGTTTATAAGAAAATGTATCAGGGCGTGATGAATTCAGTGGAAAAGGTCTAAAAATACTAAAGACGAGAGAAGCTTAATTAGAGTTAGAGTCATTTGCTCAGAGAGCTAGATCTAGATGTTGCTATTTTATGGTACAAAAAAATTGGTTATTTTATATATCATCAATATCATTGTATCTTGTATCAGTCGGATCTACAACAGTCCTTCTTCATGTAGAATCAACATGTCTCGTACTGTTTGTGTTGAATGGTACTCAAATGCACACCATCAGTGTTGCGCGGGAGCGGAGTTACAACAGTATTTAACTCAGGAAATGTATACCTGCACTGTGTTACTTCGTTGTGTCTTAAAGTGGTTTTGAATTATAATTACGCAGATGATTGTGGAGAAAATATAAAGCTTATCTCTCTTCAAATAACATCATGACACACTAGTTTGTAGTTCCGATGTTACCTTAATCGACTCATTGCATAGAACGCGGGTGTAGTTATATGTAATATACATTTTTTTTATGACCTGTCTCTTGATCTCAAAGTCATTCCCAAATCACATCTATTAACTTGGAAAGTTAAACACTCTAAAACATTGATGATGGAAAGTCACAACGTTATTGTTTTCCTGAAGATCTTAAACCACGATAGTCGACGGAGAAACTCTAAAAATATGACCTAAGAATGGTGATTGAAACATTATAGGCCTGAATATACATGTGCTCGTTCAGCTTTCAATGCAACTGAAGAAGTAATATATTCGTACAGAGTAAAATTATTTCCCTCCAGACCTTGCCATCTATAGGGCGGATGACGCAAAGGTCATCTGTTTTTATGGCCCATGGTTAACAATGGTGTCATGTGACCAGCGCAACGACAACCGCCTTTACTTTTCCCCAATTAATGTCCCATACCCATTAGTGCTGGGTGTCACTGCTAGTAGGTGACAGTTACTTGTGTATATAAATGTAATTAAAAATGTCTTGTTTCACTTAAGTTGTTGTACTACTTTTTATCTCGACTCGTATAGGTCTATTTCATTAGCACAGCACATCTGATATTAATAGTAATCAAGCAAGACCTTGATCAGCAGACGATATTTATTTGCAATAAGATAAAATAACAGTTCACTGGCAATCCCAGCCATCAATGAAATCACACGAGATCACACGAACTAATTCACATTATTATAAAACACAATTCAAATAGAATTTCATTAAACACTCAGCTAGCAATACTTCAATGCTTCAATACAAAAAAAAACAACATAAGATATGTCTGTCTTCTTTAAATTACATGGCGTAGACGCGTGTGGTAGTTTAGCCTCTACACATCAGAATAGTATTTCCATTTTGTATGAACTCATGGTAAAACATCTCAGCACTTTAAGGGTTAACAAAGTGGTCAGTTCTCAAAAAGAGATTTTTCCCACAATGCAACTGTAGCCCCTTGATTTCCCCGTGCGAGATCATATTCTCCCTAAACAAGTGAATCTCGTGGTCCTCAACCAATAAAAAACTGACTGACTATCAAACCATGATGTGACACTGGGTACCCTTAAAATATCGAAGTTAAAAATCCCAGTCTTCACCAGGATTTAAACCCGGGACCCCAAGCGCTTTACCACTCATCCACGCGCCTTCACACAAAACACTATTGTGTTGCAAATATAATGAACTTTAGTGATCCCAGTTGCAATGGAAGAGACACGCACGAAGACATAAAACATGAACTTTCTAGAGAAGCCAAAACCGACAAGTCTATCTTAGAAAGTTTTTACGGATCACCTAAAACATTCATACTGGCGCTAATGTTTACAAATGTTTTTCAACATAGAGACGACAGATGCGAGTAGCTGGGTATGGAGCTACTTATGGCTTCAATGTGAGCATTACCTATATATAAATGGAGACTATATTTAGTAAGTTTCACGATAAGTCCCAATTTCAAGTATTATTGTTTTTTCTATTAGTAATATCATTTTTTTTCAAATCTTACATCGATGGATTCAATGAAATATAGAGAGGTTTCGCTGTAATGTTTGTTCTACACATTGAGATGACCTATGCCCTAGAGTGTCCCAGAGCCTACATGCAGAAATATAATTTCTTAAGGCGACTTGTACAGGCATGCTTCCAGTTTCATGTGGATTATCAAAACTGTACATGTAATTAGGACAATTAAGAAGATACGTTCATCATTGGGTCGGGTGACTGTTTCAACTCATCAAAGGACATACTTTACCACTTCACAATATCATTTATTCAAAAATGTTTTCAATGATTTATATTCAAAGTATCTGAAATCAGTGGCGTCACTAGGGTCGGTGTCACCCGGTGCGGTAAGATCAGGGTGCCACCCCCCTCCCAAGGAAAAAAAAAATCTCCCCCTTAAAAAAACAACTTTTTTTTTTGTTTCTTTATATTTAACAATAAAACTGTAAGCTAATTACTTGAGTGGTTACACCTGAAAATGGTTTTCGATTCTATTTTAAAATATTGTTGTTGTTTTTTTTTTACGTCTTATCAAAAGTGATTAAATACATTTAAAATGTACAATTACTGATTTGAGAAACATTTTATTAGAGATTATTTAAGAGCTCGAAGAGGAAAAGAATTAACTTATATTAGTATTTCCCAGCTGCCTCCGAAAAGACAAATCAAGCACTATACAGGTTTACGTCCTTTGAAAAAACAAAAGATGTTGATCAGTTTTGTAGAGTAAAAAAAAGTTTGATAGCGTCCACGGAATCACTCTTGAAAATAGGAAGATAATAAGGCATCTAGCAACAATTTGTCCAGATTTAGCGAAATGTTTAAAGCAAATCAAGCTGCTGTGTCACAACAGATGGTGGAATTCTTCAACATTGACAAGCATTACTTCAAAATACAATTAAATGTATGACGGATAAAGACGCCCTCAAAGACTGAACGTCGATTGACATTTGTGAGACATATCATTAGTCAAGACGAAACACGTTTACCAAAGTCAGACTTAACATGAAATCCGAAAAAGGGAATGCAAAAAGAAGACCGTCCACGTTTAATCATGGCGTCACACCTTTTTAGAAGGAAAGTGGCTTTGAAAGTCGCCTAAGACTGATTTCTGCGGAGAGAGATTGCAGCGCTATGCTTCGAATGGCGCTCGAGGGGCTTAAGTCAACATTTTACAATTTTAAAAAAATTACATTTGCCACTCAATTGATCAGATATGATTTTTGAAAAAGCTCAAGCGTTTTTCTCCATTTCTGAGCTTCAGAAACTCTTTCTCCTGACGTCTACAACGTATTAGGCTATTTTTCTCCTAATAGGAAGATTAGAATAGAATTAAATTAAGAAGGTTTGGGACATGTTCAAGCTTAACTGTGAGTAATTTTTATTTTTAAAAGTTGCATCTTAGAAAAGTGCATTTTTCCGACTTGGGTGTCATCCACTGGTGGGTGTCACCCGGTGCGGCTACACCCCCCGCACCCACCTAGTGACGTCACTGTCTGCCATTATTATTTTTAACTATCAGATTGCTTTAAATTTATAGTTTTTAATGCATTATTTTGTAATCCACGTCACCTATTCTTAACTTGTTTTATTTTATAAAAAAATAAAAAATATTTTTTTCTTATTGTTTAGTGTGTGTTTTTTGTTTTTTAGGCTGATCTACTTACATCATACTGCAAAAAAGCCAAAGAGTTTTGTGATGTTTCTGGACCTCCAGGTGAGTATGAGTTAATTAAGTCACGTTGTAACTATTTAACTATGTACGAACAATTGATACGAAATATTCTTACACAAATGAAACAACACAACTCTTCATATTATAAGAAAATAAACGTGTTCACTAAACTATGACTAAACTTACAACTTTTAGACATTGCTGAAGAAATGATTGTGTCCTGGCCTAATCCTTCTTCGGGTCTAGAAGGGAATGACAGTGCTTAGACAGGGCCAGTTTTACCTATAGGCAACACAAGCTATAGCGTAGGGCCCCCAAGAAATTTTTAGCATTAACATTTGATATCTGGACTGATAAATGGCCACAAAAGGACAAGTGATAGGATCGCAGCATATTGAGAAAACTAAAAGCATGAAATTGCGCTAAACAAACCTATTCGTTAAAATATTTCTAATCGCACAGATTTATTATTGTTAGTCTGGAGCAGTGGTCTTCAACGGGGCCCCTGGGGGGGGGGGCTATTCATGAAAATGGGTTGGAGGGGGCGCTGGGCACAATAGGAGGCGGTAAGGGGGCTCTGGGCATAGAGGGGGAAAGAAGAACTAAAGGTGCACTGAAACAAAACAAATACAAAATTTCGTCAAAATTGAAGATTGCAAAAATATAGACAAATTATATGTTAGCTTGCTTCTAATTTAAGAACAGAAACAACGTTAGAAATTTAGTTCAGGAATCCTGTTTTCTATTTTTAAATTCTTACTCGGTTATTGTAATTTATGGGTATCTATTGCCCTTAGATCTTGGGGTTTATTTTATATAGACGTTTGGATAGCAATTACTTTTTTTTTCTGTCAATTTCTTCCTCTGTCCTATGGAAGATGGAAATATATAACCATACAAATGTCTACCATGCATGTCACAGCTGGCAAGTAAAAAAAAATATAGGTCGTCAAGTCCTATAAAACCGAATCTCAGATCAGAGGCATTAATGAGCTATTGTTAAAAATTTTGAGCGACCGTTTGTATGCCCGGTTATGGACCACTGTTAGCATGATGTGCAACATTGATTTTTGATATTTTGGAATTTTTTGGCACATCGGCTTTATTTAGGTCATGTCGCGCCCACAATCTTTTAATGATTACTTCCCCTATAAAGGTCGTCTCCCCTTTTTGTGTACTGTCAATTTTGGTGTTTTTAATTCTGCGTCGGTGAAGTATATCACTATTGCTAGACACATTTTTGCTTTTGTGGTCCCCAAATTTCATAAGCATTCTCTAACATTCATAATTGCTAAGGAGCAGTAGATTGGTTACGCCAATGTTACTTTGCCAAGATTATGTTACGTAGTAGCAAACTGAGCATCAATAGTGGCACCCCGCCAAATAATGTTGGGTACATTTTTGTAGTTGAATGGAAGGGGGAGGGCGAATTCATTTTTCTTTATATTTAAAAATCTATTATGTTTTTGTTTTGTTTTTGGAACAGGCCCTACTGGACCACAAGGACCTAGAGGTAAACATTGAAGTCAATCATAATTATATTAATAATAATAAAAATGATAATAATAATAGTAGTAATATTAATTATAATTATTATAATTATTATTTTTATGGTAATAACCATTAAATTTGGCATGCATTGATATTTTTTATTTAGATTATACTAATTATATATTTCAACAAATTAATTTCAGGACAAAAAGGTGACACAGGTCCAATCGGCCCCACGGGTAATATTACTTTACAATTTCGATAAAGTTTCAGAATTCGTTTCTAGCGCGCATATTTTAACAAATCTTATATCAACTCACTTTGTCTATCCGTCTGTCTGTCTGGTAAAAATTTCGAACAAGTTATTTCTCCCACACCGGTTCTCAGTCAGGTTGAAACTTTACACAATTATTTATAATACCGAACACAGCATTTACCAGTGAGTCAATTAATTACATGTAATTACTTCTTTTGTTGGATACCAAAAAGAGAAATTTACCCTTCTGTATTAAGCGATATGGCTAAATATGTGAGGTTTTGTCCACATTGTACACGTTATTTTTCCCATTTTCCCCATACCCATTCTCAGATCAATTTAAAATTTTCCAAAATTTTTTATTGTACCTAACAAAAAACGAATCAATTATAAAATTAACGAATTAGTTGTAATTAATTATTTAGTTTGTTATCGAATAAGGGAAATAATATGTAGATTATTGATAAATTTATTTCTAATTGCTGAGCTCTTTCCCCTAGACAAGCTCTGTTTTTTTTCCTACTGTTATTATTTTTAAAGTATTTATTTTATATTTTTCTTGTTTATTGTCTGAATTTGGCATGACTGCTTTATAAACAATGTATGTTTAAGTAAAAATAAACATTCATGCTAAAGCGCAAGTTTCTTAAGTCGTGCCTTATGGATACCTACTTGCATATGCTAAACGCTGAATGTAATAATTTTTATACTGTCTAGGTCCCAAGGGAAAGGCCGGAGATGCAGCACTGAAGGGAGAAAAAGGTGTGTTTGTTCAGACACTTCATGTACAATAGTTGTGCTACGACGAAATAACCTTGTACGAAATTAAAGCCGACGTCTCTATTTTTCCTGAAAGTCCAGGCTCATATAACGAACGCTTCCATTAAAAATCGTATGTCTTTGAAAGAGAAATTAAACAAGCAAACAGGAACTTTTTCTCTCAGATTATTTGAGAAAGAGAGAGAGACGAATTATTTCAAATTCAATAATTTTAAGATATTTTTACAAAGTTTATATCAATCCATCTGTCTGTCTGTTTGTCTGTCTGTTTGGTAAAAAAAAATGTGTACACATTATTTTTTCCACACTCATTCTCGGATCAAGTTGATCAATGTTGCTCAATTATTCATGGACAAAGACAAAACATGAAGTAACTTTAAAAATTACCCAATTAATCAATTAATTACTGGTAATTAATAATTTTGTTTGACACCAATAAAGGAAATTAATCCTTAAGTATTAACATATATAGTTAAATATGTAGGGTTTCGTTTCCTTATAGAATTGATCAAGTTATTTCTTCCACACCCTTACTCGGATCAAGCACAGACTTTGAACACTTATTTATTGTACCTTACAAAACGTAACTCATTTAAGAATTAAACAATTAGTCAGTTAATGATTTTGTTCGATATCAAATGAAAGAGATAACTTCTACATTATTGATAAATATATTTGTAAGTGTGGAGTACTTTCCCTTAGATAAGCTTTGTTGTTGTTTTTTTTTAATTAGGGTTTTGAAAAATATAAACTTTCATTTTCACATCAGCCTGTTTTATTTTGTTGCAGGTGCCAAAGGAGATGAAGGACAAACGGGTATTTACATTTAAAGTTGCTCAATGATAGGAAAGATTGTTCTAAATGTGTACAAAAGCTGATGTATAGAATACCGAACATTATTTAGACTCAGCATTGAATTGTTGGTTGCTGTGAAAGACAAATAAAATATCTCTCTATATATTTCTAGGTAGCCCAGGACTATCAGGATTAACTGGATCTCCTGGCACACCAGGTCAGAAAGTTTTTATTTTTTTTTTATACAAGATGATCAAAGATTTAGTCCCAATTTCAAGTTAGTCGGCTTTTTGTCAAATAAGAGAAAACACCAAAACACCAAAAAATATAATATTTTAATCGCCTTGTTCAAATGTATTGCATCTTGCTTAAATTTATAAATTATATATATATATATATATATATATATATATATATATATATATATATATATATATATATTGTTTCATCTATACCAAATGTGTTTTTATTATTTGACATTTAAAATAGAACTTTATTTTTATCTTCAGGAGATAAAGGGGCAGAGGGACAAAAAGGTAAACAATGATATGTCTATATTAGTATTGTCTTTTTTTTTTTCAAAATAAAATTAGCAAAACTGTTATAGCAATGGCATGACCTAACACTGAGTCATAGAAGAATTTTAAAAATGTCTCATGTTAATCTCAAACATCTTCAAGAAATAGTTCACAGTAGGACATCGCCATTCACACAGACATACATGCATAAACAATACACTCCTCACACTCTAATGGGTACCTAACATTAGTTGGGGAAAATTAAAGGCGTTTGGTCGTTGTGCTGGACACATGACACCCATGTTAAATGAAGGCTACAGAAACAGATGATCTTAAAATCATCGCAAGGTCTGAAAGGGGAACTTTACAGATATAGTAGAGAGAGAGGGGCGGGCACGACAGGGCCTGAATTGTGTGGAGGTGCCAAAAGACCAAAATATGTAAAGAGAGGGAAAGTGAGAGAGAGGGAAAGTGAGAGAGAGAGAAAGTGAGAGAGAGAGGGAAAGTGAGAGAGAGAGAGGGAAAGTGAGAGAGAGAGGGAAAGTGAGAGTGAGAGGGAAAGTGAGAGAGAGAGATGGAAAGTGAGAGAGAGAGAAAGTGAGAGAGAGGGAAAGTGAGAGCGAGAGAGGGAAAGTGAGAGAGAGAGGGAAAGTGAGAGAGAGAGGGAAAGTGAGAGAGAGAGAGGGAAAGTGAGAGAGAGAGGGAAAGTGAGAGAGAGAGAAAGTGAGAGAGAGAGAAAGTGAGAGAGAGAGAGGGAAAGTGAGAGAGAGAGAAAGTGAGAGAGAGAGAGAGGGAAAGTGAGAGAGAGAGAAAGTGAAAGAGAGAGAGGGAAAGTGAGAGAGAAAGTGAGAGAGAGAGAAAGTGAGAGAGAGAGAAAGTGAGAGAGAGAGAGGGAAAGTGAGAGAGAAAGTGAGAGAGAGAGGGAAAGTGAGAGTGAGAGGGAAAGTGTGAGAGAGAGAGGGAAAGTGAGAGAGAGAGAAAGTGAGAGAGAGGGAAAGTGAGAGAGAGAGAGGGAAAGTGAGAGAGAGAGAAAGTGAGAGAGAGATAGGGAAAGTGAGAGAGAGAGAGGGAAAGTGAGAGAGAGAAAATGAGAGAGAGAGAGAGAGAGGGAAAGTGAGAGAGAGAGAAAGTGAGAGAGAGATAGGGAAAGTGAGAGAGAGAGAGGGAAAGTGAGAGAGAGAAAATGAGAGAGAGAGAGAGAGGGAAAGTGAGAGAGAGAGAAAGTGAGAGAGAGAGAGAGGGAAAGTGAGAGAGAGAAAGAAAGAATATATAATATAACCTTTATATTGTTTTGTTTATCAATACCTATAATAACATAGCTGGAAAGTCCTATATACATTGTTCATTACATTTAATATCTAGGTGAACCTGGAGTAAATGGACACGATGGTAGTAATGGTGATCCTGGTGAGTACGATGAAGCTGTAAACAAGAATGGTCATTTGTTAAAATATTTGAGACATAAAATAATGAACTGTAGATATAGGATAACTCATATCAGTGCCGGCTCTAAGGAAGAGCGAGCTGTGACACGCCCAGACTAAAAAGGAAATTAGAGACCGTGCTTTTTGTTTCCATTGCTTCACTTTTCTGAAATCACAATAACATTACCCCACCCTCTTTTATTGGTTAAATGATCTGAAATTTGAAATGCAACTGATTATGAAATTATCATTTAAAATAGTTTCTGCACTGAGCATATGCCTACTTTTCATATTTTCTTCTTTAGACAAGTACCATTCGCATATAGCCTTTGGCTTTAGTTGCAATTATTTTGTTCTTCTTCGGAGATTAAAGCTAGCCGCTCACCTCTGACCTTTTAATAACAGTCAAAAGAGAACGAAGATATAAGTGAATTATTTCAATGGAAAATGCGAGAATAGTGCTGAGTAAACTGGGAATCACACCTTTAAAGGGAGCTAATCCGACGAGCTCTTGAGTCAGCATTATGAGAAGTAGAGAAAGTAGCTGCAGAATTAATTATGATCCTGTGGGACATTAAGACATTTTCTTTAAATTGTTAATTAACCACGAGACTACATTTGTATGGAAGGTGCCAAACCAACGGAAAAGTACTACTACACAATTCTATCAGTTAACCTACTTTAATTGTATCTCAGTGCCTTGAAAAACATGTTTAAATTTTTCAATTAATTATCCATGTACAATTAATTATCTATGGACAATGATAAATCCGTTAATATTTGCATACCAATACGAAAAAAGTGTAGATGATGCTTCACCATATATTTTAAATTCTGTCTACAAACATCTAGACTCACATAGCACTTATCCAATATTGTTGTTTGTAGATATTTTTCATCCGTTTTTCAATACAATCACCTTCAACTATCCCTTAGTCTGTTGGACTGTTGGGGCACCACACAAGATTCGTCGACCGTCTATCTCCATTCTTGTCTTTAGCCTTGGATAAAATTTCACTAAGATCTTTTAAGATGGCGTATAGTTCTAGTTTGCGTTTATTTTTACAATAGTTGGCAGGTCATCGAAGGATCCAATCGCTGAAGTAACCCTGTCTCTAATCTCTTCTTTGGGATGGGGTCTTTAAATGTGATACCTAGGATCCTTCAGTAGCATCTCAATTCCATTGCTAGGATCCTCCTCTCTAGCTGTGCAATCAGCGTCCAAGTTGACCTTTTCTTTACGTTAAATAGTTAATTTATATTCTATCCTTTTGTCTTTTCAAGTGTGTATTCTAATTCATATTTAGCATTAGGTAATGGCAATTAGTTTTAAAATGTTATCAATTAAAGCAACAAATTTGCCTTTAAAAAAATACAATTTACCTATATTCTTCTCCATCATAAGTGAGCTTCTAGCATAAGACATTTATCAGTCAAACGATTCAAAAATATTAATGTTATTTACAGGACAGAACGGTTTACCAGGACCTGCAGGTAATGCTGTATGTGTGTCTTGCTCATTCACGTGCAGAATGTTTCACTTTTCTTATCCTTAGTCTTTCTATATATTGACGACGCACTATGTTGAGTAGTCATTTCTATGGAATAGAATAAAATAATATAAACGCTTATACATTATTTAAATAATTCAAGTTCAATTTCATTATCTTATCTTCTTAGACGTTACTTCAAAAAAGAAGATGGTTTAAACTATACTTTTCGTCAATGACAACTCAGAGACCACGAGGCGGTAGCAAAAGTGGGCTTTAGGACCGAAATAATATTTCTTTCATTGTTGCTATTAATCCATAATTCAATCCCGAAGAAATATAAACTTAATTTGCCCCAATGTTTCAAAAAAATGTTAATTCATCATCGTTTAATATTTAAACAGAATATCAATTTCGCGATAGACGTCTGCTATCAATTTCACGATAGACGTCTGCTATCAATTTCGCGATAGACGTCTGCTATCAATTTCGCGATAGACGTCTTCTATCAATTTCGCGATAGACGTCTGCAACAGAACCTACTCTAAACGTTTTTTTTTTAGAGACGACATTTTGATGCGTCTACGCCAATCTTTTCTCAAGTCAGAACGATTTTTTTTTCTACTTCGTGACACTCTGGCTTGTTTCGAAGTTGATGACAGGAAGATTAGTTGCACTTCAGAAGCCTGTGCGCTCTAAGTAATTCGAAGCATTTCAGTCCGGCCTGTTTGTATGTTTTAACTATTGAACGTAGCCGCTAGCGTACAAATGTTTATCTGCAGGTGGGCGTAACAGGCTTAGAGTTGTGAGACTATATTTGTTACGTTTTATACCACTTATTTTTTAGAGTAGATTTTGACATTTGTGAATTATGCACTAAAAATGGTAACCTTAGGTAGAGTCCAGAAGGAAATCGGCGACAAAGGCGCCATTATCTCGATAGATCGTTGAAAACGATTTTATCCCTTGAGGAGGCTTAGATTTAGAGCTTTATAGCCCTAGTCCTCTCTGAGGGCTACCGACCATAGACCACGAGAGGGAATCATACCATGCACCGTGCCTCGGAATGATTCTGCTTGCTATAAGCAGCCGAGGGCAGTGCTTAACTAAACCTGAAGCCCTGTTGGTGGAATCAATATTTACATGACAACAAATAAAGTTACTAAACCTGAAGCCCTGTTGGTGGAATCAATATTTACATGACAACAAATAAAGTTACTAAACCTGAAGCCCTGTTGGTGGAATCAATATTTACATGACAACAAATAAAGTTACTAAACCTGAAGCCCTGTTGGTGGAATCAATATTTACATGACAACAGATAAAGTAACTAAACCTGAAGCCCTGTTGGTGGAATCAATATTTACATGACAACAGAAAGTAACTAAACCTGAAGCCCTGTTGGTGGAATCAATATTTACATGACAACAGATAAAGTAACTAAACCTGAAGCCCTGTTGGTGGAATCAATATTTACATGACAACAGATAAAGTAACTAAACCTGAAGCCCTGTTGGTGGAATCAATATTTACATGACAACAATTAAAGTAACTAAACCTGAAGCCTTGTTGGTGGAATCAATATTTACATGACAACAAATAAAGTTACTAAACCTGAAGCCCTGTTGGTGTAATCAATATTTACATGACAACAAATAAAGTTACTAAACCTGAAGCCCTGTTGGTGGAACCAATATTTACATGACAACAGATAAAGTAACTAAACCTGAAGCCCTGTTGGTGGAATCAATATTTACATGACAACAAATAAAGTTACTAAACCTGAAGCCCTGTTGGTGGAACCAATATTTACATGACAACAAATCGAATTGTTTTTGAGTCTAGGATAATAAAACTAAACAATAATTTTTTTTTAATGTAATGCTCTATCTTACAGAGTCCAACCCTTATTTAAGGTTTGAACACTCACGCAACGTCACAACCTGTGCAGGTCTATATGACGTGATTTGAGTCATTTGTATTAATTGCCCACAGGTTGTGACTTTGCAGATCAGTGTTGAGGCCTTCTATAATGGATGATCTCGATCCTACTACCTTGTGGAGTAATTGTTACAAATATTACAATGTCTATTAAATATTAATTCTGTTAATATACAGTTGCTATTTAGATTTAGAGTTAAGATACCATGGTATAATTAATTTTGTGTAGTTCAGAAAAAAAGAGAAGATAATTAAGGCTGGATTTGGGAAATGTCACCAGCGATTTATTTTATAGGCTTAGACCATCTGTTTGAACCCTTCTCTGACAAAATAGTATTATTTTTATTACCTTCAATACATGAAATGATAGTCCGTCTTACATCCCTTTAATGGTGCACGTCACATTTGAAGTTATTCGAGCATTTTGTTTCTTTGTTTTTCATGTTTATTTGTTATTGAAGTCACAGAAATATTTAAAATATACTTTCAATATACCTGTGAATCATTACTCAAATACTCAATGAAAATAACAGTTCATAAAAATAACAACAAATTTGATCTGGTGTCTGTTTATTAGGTCCGGCTGGAGGTATTGGTCCAATGGGTTCTCCAGGTTAGTGTACTTACTTTTTTTTTAAATCTTAACCACACTTTTTTTTTGTTGTTGTTTGTTTGTTGTTATTGTGTGTAGTATGTATTATCTGTAAGACTATAAACTTATTTAGTTTTATGATAAATTAATACCAACGTTAATGGCATAATAAAGTTTGTTATTATAATTATATTATCAAAAATTATATTATCATTATTATTATTAGTAGTAGTAGTATATTGATTTATTTATTAAAATAAACACTTGAATAATTTCTATTGAATATATGGTGTTAGACTTAAAAAAAAACCATAAATTCTTCTATTAGAGCATAATACTTAAGTACAAAAGGCAGGGAATGTAAGTGGCCAAATTTAAAACCTAAAACGATAGTAACAATAGAGCACGTGCCACACGACCATGCAGCATTGCATCTTTTTTTTTCTGGAGATTATATATTAAAATATTTGTAAAATGTATATGTAAAAATGGGGACACAGTGGCTACTGGTTAAGCACTTGACTTCAGAACCTTAAGTCCTGATTTCGAATCTTGGTGAAGAATGAGATTTTGAAATTCGGAATTTTTAGGGCGCCCTTAAAGTCCAAACAGCTCTATTGGGGAAAATAAAGGCGTTTGATCGTTGTGCTGTTCGTTAACTGTTGGCCAAAGAAACAGATGACCCTAACAGCCCTAACATTATCTGCTCTGTAGATGTCTGAAAGTGGAACTTACTTTTCTATACAAAAAAATGTTTGTTTCGTGCAAGCGTTGAGTAAAACTGTTGGGCATAACACAATACAACGTAAAATATCTCATTGAGGACTAAGTTTTACGTTTATTTGTATACACATTTTTTTAACAGGACAACCCGGCGATCCTGGACAATCTGGTAATGCCTTTATTTGAAGATATAAGATTGATAGATAGATATAGGCCTATATATATATATATATATATATATATATATATATATATATATATATATATATATATATATATATATATATATATATATATATATGTTTATATATGTATGTGTGTGAGAAAGAGAGAGACAGAGATAGATAGATAGATAGATAGATAGATAGATAGATAGATAGATAGATAGATAGATAGATAGATAGATAGATAGATAGATAGATAGATAGATAGATAGATAGATAGATATAAGGGCAAACAGTTTACTACAAATGTAATCATATTCTAGTCCAGATATATTATTGAGCTGCATTATTGAGCTGCTTCTGCTGAGTTTTGCATCAGGTTTATTAGACATATGATGAGAGGGCACTTATGTTTGGTGTCACTTATTGTGCCTTTTTTTTTAATAGGGACACCAGGAAATAACGGGTTAAAGGGAGAGCCAGGTGAAAAAGGTGAGTTATCTGTGAGTTATCTGTGAGTTATCTGTGAGTTATCTGAGAGTTATCTGTGAGTTATCTGTGAGTTATCTGTGAGTTATCTGTGAGTTATCAGAGAGTTATCTGTGAGTTATATGTGAGTTATCTGTGAGTTATCTGAGAGTTATCCTTGAGTTATCAGAGAGTTATCTGTGAGTTATCTGAGAGTTATCTGTGAGTTATCTGTGAGTTATCTGTGAGTTATCAGAGAGTTATCTGTGAGTTATCTGTGAGTTATCTGAGAGTTATCTGTGAGTTATCAGAGAGTTATCTGTGAGTTATCTGTGAGTTATCAGAGAGTTATCTGTGAGTTATCTGTGAGTTATCAGAGAGTTATCTGTGAGTTATCTGTGAGTTATCAGAGAGTTATCTGTGAGTTATCTGTGAGTTATCTGTGAGTTATCTGAGAGTTATCTGTGAGTTATCTGAGAGTTATCTGTGAGTTATCTGTGAGTTATCAGAGAGTGATCTGTGAGTTATCTGTGAGTTATCAGAGAGTTTTCTGAGAGTTATCTGTGAGTTATCTGTGAGTTATCTGTGACTTATCTGAGAGTTATCTGTGAGTTATCTTTGAGTTATCTGAGAGTTATCTGAGAGTTATCTGTGAGTTATCTGTGAGTTATCTTTGAGTTATCTTTGAGTTATCTGTGAGTTATCTGAGAGTTATCTGTGAGTTATCTGAGAGTTATCTGTGAGTTATCTGAGAGTTATCTGTGAGTTATCTGTGAGTTATCTGTGAGTTATATGTGAGTTATCTGAGAGTTATCTGTGAGTTATCTTTACAAAAGAAAAAAATTTAGAGAGCATGAGTTGGAGAGAGAATGAGAGAAAGAGAGTGAGACAGAGTGACTAAGAGAGTGTGTGTGATAGAGTATGTGTCTGTGAGAGAGAGAGAGAGTGAGAACGTATGTGTGCTTGACAGAGAGAGAGAGAGAGAGCATGCAAGAGACAGAAATACTTAGTGTTACATTAGCCTCGAATAAAAGGTTAAATAATATTTTTTTACCAAAACAATACTTTACTTATATATATATATTGTTTTACAGGAGAACGTGGTGAATCGGGTACTCCAGGTAATATTACATATGTTAGCCTATACAAGAATGCTTATGTACTATATTTGTAAAATACCATTCACTGACTGACTGATTTATATATCTCATCATCAGTCATTTCAGCTTCTTTTTAGACGTGGTCTAATTTTTTTTTAAATGTAGTAGCATCAAAAAGGTAAATGTAGAGTCTATTTCTTGTTTCTTTTTTAGACAGAGAAAGAGTGAAAGAGCGGGTAGGGGAGGTGATACTTTGAAGCACTGTCCTTTACATTCAAATGGGGTCAAATACACGATGACAATCAATGAAACCAAAGTGATATTTCCTTTTATTTAAAGGACACAAGGCCAAAATAAATGTAGTGTGGGAAACGAGATTAGGACATTTCATTTTGGTGTCTTCAGAAAATGTATTTTTATTTTCCTAGGCCTGAATTTGATGGTCAAAAGAAATAGTTGCGGTCACCACTGCAGGGTCTAATGTCGTACATTAAAGGGAAACTAACCAAAGATACTAGACATAGAAGGCAAAAGCTGAAAGCGTTGTCATTGTAATGAAAAAGGGCCGAAAGTATGAAAGTAGGTGTGTGTGTGGGGGGGGGGGGGGGTTAGGGTCTAAAAAGCAACGGAGGATATATTCAACAGTGAATTGAGAAGCCCATGTAAAGTCAGAGATTGTACGTATGACTAACTTTTTTGTTCTGGGCGGGAGGTCGGGAATGGAGAAGCGGATACGTGAAAGTGATACTAGAATTCACGGGCCAAAAGCATGTATGCGTGTGTGTGTGTCGTAGTTGGGGAGGGGGGGGTAAGAAGCAGTTCCAAATCAAGTCAAAAGTCTATGTCAGAGTGCATTATGATGCACAGGGTGAAAAAAACAACTAAATGGGGGTTCCATAGAGAGAAAAAGAGAAAAAAGAGAAAGATAGCGGGCCGTTTCATTTCGTTGTAACAGATACATTTATTCCTGGGCTAAAAAGTATGTTATGGGAATCGTTCAAATGTGGCCCGTTGAGTGACATGTTATAAAGAGAAAAAGGTCTGGATGTTCCGACTATAATAAAGCATATAAAGTGTGGGAACAAATCTACGTGCATTGAAAAGTTAGATGTAGAGTCTATTTCTTCTTGAGTCGATTGTGTTTAATGCTTATATATAGTATAGTCTAGTATGTGGACAAACTTATTCATTTGGTATA